>NW_006206919.1:381847-398389 GCF_000334495.1 Tupaia belangeri chinensis
GGGAAAGAAAGACTATATAAGCAAAGAATTGGTTCTAAATACTGAAGAGCTACTTCCTTGCAGGAATCTTATATTCAACATCCAAGACTTTCTAAAAACTAGATAAACTGTCTTTTAGAGCATACTTCAAATCAAACCTGAGTTAAATTCCAGGAAGTCAGTCATTCCCATCCTGTGTGATACTGGACACTGCCACCCGCGTTTTCAGTTTTAAACCTCTAACAGTACCTACATCTCATGGGGGCTCTGTCATTTAAACGTATTGTAAGTTACACAAAGATAGGGACTCTGTTTTTTGTAAATTCGCTCACACAGTAGGTATTCTTGAACAGATAGTCACCAACACTCACCAAATGCTTCTTAAATTTCATTTGAAATGTACCTGGGATAGTTCGTGGGTTTCTGAATTTATACTGTGATGCTTTGACTGACATTTCTGCATTCTTCTTATGGATTTTTCTCTAAAAAAAAAAAAATTAAAAAAAATGCCAGAGGGTACATGTGCTTACCCCAAAGAAACACAGAGGGAGGGAGAAGGATACCACAATCTCTCGCCTCCAAATAGAGGGCCATTTCATTTTCAGAAGAAAATAACAAAAACCCAATTATGTACTCAAACACAGCTGAATTGGTTTCCTAGGAGAATTCTTTCTTTAAAAGTTATTAATTTTATTAATTTATTATTATTTTTTAATTTGACCAGAGAGATAAAGAGGGAGGGAAAGTGAGAAAGTCTCCAGGTTCAGGACTCAAACCATGTTTAGCCATGTGGGAGTCCAGTACCTTAGCCACCACACCACCTGCAAGCCTCATAGAAAGAAAATTCTAAAATTTCATTAAAAATGGGGTTAAAGGGACAAGCAGATGGCTACATCACTGGACTCCCACATAACCAACCATGGTTCTAGTTCCAGACCCGGTGGCTTAAAACTCACACCTGTTGTGTGTACATGTGTACCCAAAATCCCAAGAAGAAAATGGAGGAGAAGGGATTGCAGTGTGGACATCCCCTTAGTGGGGGGGGGGGTGATGGTGGGTGATTTCTTGCTTTCTGTATCTCTCCTCTCCAGCAAGAGCATGCGCCCTATAACAAAAATCTCTCTCTCTCTCAAAAATAAAATAAATAAATAAATAAATAAATAAATAAATAAAAATGGAATTAAAGTATGAGTTTGGGTCAGCAGGTGATGCAGAGGTTAAAGCAGCAAGATCCCACATGGCCAACTGTAAGGCTTGAGTCCCCAGACCCAGAGGTTTGAAAAACACTCTGGGCATGTGTAAATGCATGCTCAAATTTCCAAGAAGAGAATGGAGAAGGGATTGCAGCATGACCAACCTCCACTGGAGAGTATTTATCACTTTCCCTTTCTATCTCTGTCTCTCTGTCTGTCTCTCTCCAGTGAACACATGTGCCCTGTAGCAAAAGAGAGAGAGAAAGAGGGAGAGAAAGAGAGAGAGAGAGTACAAGTTTATTTTGTGGCAAAACATTTGAAATCTATTTATATTTTTTTAGAATATGCTTTTTCCATAACTTTTGGAAGACCTCTTGTATTTGCGGGTAGTACCAGCAAAAATAGGATCAAATGATTATGGATCTTGTGGGAGAGACAAAAGTGATTAGAATGATCCTGCCTCCTCTAGCTTGTAAGAAGAATTAGAAAGATCCAAATTGATGAAATGAAGATATGAAGCAATTCTCTCAGAGTCTGATATTTGAAAATATATCAATAAGTACAGTGTCAGAATCACTGAGAGCTGGATGGCCCATATTTAAGACATCTGCTGGGGGGCCTGGAAGGTGGCATGGTGGTTAAGATCTGGACTCCTACATGGCTGACAGTGGTTCAAGTCTCAGACCTGGCAATTTGCTTTTACTCTTCCTCTCTTCCTCTCTGTGTCTATGGTCAAATCGAATAATAATAATTATAATAATAATCAATAAAATTAAATAAATAGTTCTAAAAAAAGTTTTAAAAAAGACATCTCCTCAGGACCGGTAGATGGCATAATGATTATGTTGTGGGACTCCCATTCGGTTGATCATGGTTCAAGTCCCAGACCCAATAGCTTGAAACTCATACTGAGCACATGTACATGCATGTCCAAAATCCCAAGAGAATGGAAAAGAAGGACTATGGCATGTCCATGCCCCCAGGGGATTTCTTGTTTTCTCTCACTTCAGCAAGTACACATGCTCTGTAACAAAAATCTCTAAAAGGAAATAAATAATGTAAATTAGGAAGGAACAATTGTTTGACCTAGATCTTTGCAATTTTTTTTTTTTTTTTTTTTTTTTTAAGAGAAATGTTTGCTATAGAGTACACGTGCTCGCTGGAGACACAGAGAGAGACAGAAAGCAAGAAATTATCTCCCTGGGATACAGTCATGCCACAATCCCTTCTCTTCCATTCCCCTCTTGGGATTTTGGGCATGCACGCACACACACCTGGCATAAGTTTTATGCTGCCGGGTCTGGGACTCAAACTGCGGTAAATTATGTGGGAGTCCAGCGATGTAGTCACTACACTATCTGTTGATCCCAAGATCTATGCTATTCTGATACATATAATCCTAAAGTATTCTTTTTTCCTCCCAAAAAAGAATATTTTTAAGATATTATAGATATGAAAATCACATTAGAGAAGGCCTTAGAACAACTAACTGAAAAAATCTAGTACAGTCTTCTGATTTAAACAAAAAAATAAATACACAGCTAGTAATTCAGCCCTTATCCATTTCTACCATTACACATTATTTATTGTCTCTAGAAATATTTATAGAAAAACCCAAGTTAAACATTTGGCATCTTGGGAACCAGCAGTTAGCGTAATGAGTATGTCGCTGGACTCCCACGTAGTCGACCGCACTTCGCATCCCAGACCCGTTGGCTTAAAACTCACGCCGGGCATGTGTGCGTGCGTGCCCAAGATCCCGAGAGGAGAATGGAGGAGAAGGGATTGCAGCATGACCATCCCCCCTGGGGGGTGATTTCTCGCTTTCTGTCTCTAATGTCTCTCTCTGTCTGGTGAGCGCACACGCCCTATAGCGAAAACCTCTCCAAAAAAACAAAACAAAACATTTGGCATCTTATATTTATTTATTTATTTATTTAAATTTACCAGAGGGTACATGCGCTTGTTGGAGAGAGAGACTGAGAGAGAAAGAAAAAGCAAGAAAGCACCCCAGATGGGGTATGGTCATGCTTATATCCCTTCTGTTTTCTTTTTGGGATTTTTGGACTGTTGCATGTACATACACACCTAGCATGTTTTTCAAGCCTGGGTCTCAAATTCATAGCTATGTGGGATACAGCTACATTAACCATCAGGCCATGAGCAAGCCTGATATCTATTTTTGAATGATTACCACCATGTTTTTAGGAAGCACACTTAACATAAGTTTATTACATCTGCATTTAATTTGTCTTTTCTAAGCTCTGTCTTTTTTCTTCTGAAATATGTTATCTAGTGTTTATTGTTTTAATGAGAGTCAGTCTGTTATGATAATAGTTTTGATAATTATCCTGAAATATTTTTATTTCACTTTCATTGAGTGATATTTTCACTGGGCTTACATCCTTAATTGAAAATTATTTTCTCTTAGAACTTAGAAGATATAATCATATTATCTTATTTAATGTGCAGTCAGCTCTCAGTCTAAAGGACACTTCCTTTATAGGTTATTTGTCTTTTCAGTTTCTTTCCAACTCTAAATCATGCTTTCTCATTATCTCTTCAATATTGCTTTATTCATATTTTCTATATTTTTCACCTTCTGGAATTCTTACATATAATTTGGATTTTATCATTTTGCTTTTCAAATTATTAGCCTCTATTTCATATTTTTTTATCTTTTGTTTTTCTGTGCTATCTACTCTACATGATTTCCTAAGACCTTCTAATTTACTAATTCTCTCTTTACTATGTCTAATCTAATTCTTTACCCATCTGATAAGTTCTAATTTCAATGACTAGGTGCAATTTTTTAAGTTTCTAAATGTTTAGTTTGATCCTATTTCAAATCTGCCTTTTTTTTTATACATCTTTATTCTTTCATCATGGTTTTGCTTTTCTATCCTGACCATCATTTAAACACATTTATTTTATAATTTCTTTCAGATTATTTATTACCACTAATTCTTACAGAATTATCTTATTGAATATACTATTTTTCCCTTATAGTAGTTTGAACCTCAGACCTACCAGCTTAAAAAACATGATAGGCAGTGTCCATGCAAGCCCCAAATCCCAACAGGATGGAGAAATGGAGAAGAGATTGTTCTGTGACCATGCCCCCCTGATGGTTGCTTTTTCCCACCTTGTTTCTCTGTTGCTCTCTCTGGTGAGCGCACATGCCCCCTGGGCATTAAAAAAGAAAGAAAGAAAAATATTCTTGACATTTTCTGTGGTACACAGTTAAGTTATAACTTTATCCAACAAACTACAATACTCTACTATTTGAAATAAAAATTGTAGATGTCAAAATATATAAACAAAATGTTTATAAAGTAAAGTAACACAAAAGTTTTATGGTATATCTTATATAAAACACAAAAATACAAAACAGAATCTTTAGCCAGGTTGAATTATTTTTCTCTCTTGCTGCCCTCTTCAATCAAATTACAAAAAGGCTTCATCCTTTGGGAGAAGTATTTTATAAAGCAACTTACAAGTCCTATAATGACATTGAGTATTTTCTCAAACAGCTCTGTACTTAAAAATAATTGGTTGGAAATCTTATATCAAATATTCAATTAATTGAAAGCCAGAAAATTTCAAGTTTTGCAACAAGTGCAAACAAAGGCAAATCTATCCATACAAAAGCAGGGAGATGAACAAATTAAATGATGAGAATTCAGTGTACAAGATTTAATTTTGAAATTCTGTAAAAGCCTTTGAAATGACTTGTAGGAAAAATCTTTTGATCAAACTCTTTTTTGTAATTGGATTATATTATGTACTGAAATGGAATGAAATTGAAAAGACCTATGATTTTGTAGCATCAATTTGGCAAAACATTAAAAAGAATTATGAATAGGGAATTTATTTTATGAGTTTTGCTTTATAAATATTTGTAAAAAAGAGACACTCTTATTTGAGGCCAAAAGACAGCAAGTATAAAAATACATGAGCTGATACATGCACACATATAATAAAAATTAGAACCAAGAATACCCATCGCTAGAATTTCCCGAACTTACTAGGTATATAACATAAGTAGAATACTTTCTTGAAGTAAAAGTAAAATGTGTCTTTTTGAAATATATGCATATAAAATGTGACTTTGAAGAAAACTACATTAAAAAAATAGGCCATAGAAAGACCATTTTTTAAAAAAATTAAAAAGACCATATTGAAATGATATTTTATTACACTATGAGGGAACTTCAAAAACTCTGTTAAAAAGTGGCATTAAAATGCGAGTTTACATTGGTGCAAAAACATTTTTAAATTTTTGAATAGTTTCGTTTTTTATATTTTTGCCATAGGGCACATGCACTCAACAGAAAGAAACAGGGAGAAAGAGAAAGTGAGAAATTACTCCTGGGAGGATGGCTACACCACAATTCCTTATCCTCCATTTTCCTCTCAGGATTTTGGACACACATGCACATGTGCCTGGTGTGATTTTCAAACCTCCAGGTCCAGGACTCCAAGTGTGATTGGCCATGTAGGAGTCTATGCCTTAACCACCATGCCACCTGCTGCCACTTAGTTTTTTAAATAATATACACCATCTATGAACATTTTGATCACTTCTCAATATTACAGAAAAATATCAATTAATATTAGAGAAAGATACGGTCTGTACTATTTTATAATATTTAGATAATATACATAATTTTTGTATTTTACTTTATAAGGACATGAATTATTTAAAATCATTTTATTTTAGAATAATTTTTATAAGACACTAAGTCAACCAGTATAAATAACATAACAATTGTTTATGCAGTGAATAAATAATTCAAAAATCTAATTCTAATTCATTTTAACATCACCTTTTATTTTCAAAAGTGTCTTGGCTTGGCATAACAATCTGTTCTGGTTTCCATGACAAGATACCACAGGGTGGGTGGCTTAAACAACAGAAATGTGTTTTCTTACTATATGGAGAGTGAAGTTCCAGATTGGGACAACAGCATGGTCAGGTTCTGGTAAGGGCTCTCTTCCTGGCTTGCCAATAGTCACTTTCTCATGGAGTAACCACAGCTGAAGAGAGACCGTGCTCCCTGTTATCTCCTCTCATAAAAGCATGAATCCCAGGTCAGCCCGTAGTCTGGTGTTGAGGTGACTAAATTCCCCCATGGATAGCCACAAGATTCAAGTTCCATATCGAGTGCCTTAAAAACTACACAGGACACGTGTGATACATACCCAAAATCTAAAAGTGAGACAAAAGATAACGGAGAAGGGATTGCGGTGTGACTGCACTTCATAGCAGAGGTACTTTCTCCTTTTCTCTGTGTTGCTCATTCTTTCTCTCTCTCTCTCTCTCTCTCTCTCTCTCTCTCTCTCTCTCTCTGGCACGCACACATGCCTTCTGGCAAGTTAAAAAATAAATAAAAAATAAAAGGCACAAATTCCATCACGAGGGCTCCAGCCTCACAGACTCATCTAACCCTAATCATGTCTTAAAGGCCCCATCTCCAAAAACCATCACACTGGGGGTTATGGCTTCAACATATCAACTTGGTGGGATACAATTGAGTGCATAGCATTGAATGGTGAATCTTTTGGCTTCATAATAATGAATCTAATTAACATGGTGGTAGAGACATCTGGCCACTGCCATTGAATCCCAGATGCACAGTGCTTGCTTATCTTTGGTTGTCAACATCTAACTCTACAGGATCCAAATAAGAATAAATGTATTTTTCTTTACCATCTGTTTTTCAGGAGGAGGCCACTCTATCCTCATCTGTCTGTGAAAGATCTATACTCTTCTTGCCCTCTAGTAGCTACTCTACACTGTTGGGGGTTCAGTCCCTGCTTCCCATCTTGCTAGGGAGTATGGAACTTTGTGAGGCTACCCTCAGGCATTTTGCCTCAACGGCTCACTCCACTATTACTACTCTACCTCTCAGATACCATGACAAGTGTTGAGTTTCTCCATGAGGCTTGCAACCTTCTTGGGAAACTGGCCAATGGTTCTGTGTGGCCCAGGAGACGCCCAAAATAACTCATGATTTTTATTGTCCCTGTTCCCCCAACTGCTGGAACTGGCCTGAGAAAATGGGCACTGTACTTCTTTTCAGAAATTCATCACCATCTAAGGTCAGTCATATCTCCTCTTACTTCCCTCTCCCCGAAAGTCAACTTTATCTCTTTTTTGGTAAAAAGCTAGCTCTCAAATTATTTACACAGACGTAGTTTAAAATTTGGCTCTCATATTCTACAAAATGCTTTTGGAACCATCTATTAAATAGCTTCACACTTGCAGTCCAGTGCTTTGGATTTCAAGATTATTGTGGCTAACAGGAGTTTAAAAACAACAATAAAAATTTGAATGACTTCATTGTTTACTGTATCTATCTGGTCCTGAATGATGAAAGTAAGTGGTTGCAAAGGAGTTGCAGGGGATGGGGTGGGGGCTGGGTGAGTGGACAACAAGAATGCTAGGAGAACAAATCTTAGTTATTCCTTCCAAATGTCCCACCCAAAATGCTAGAATTTTAAGACTGAAAAGAAAAAAAAAAGCTTTATAAATTATTCATCAAGTCCACTCTTGTTTTATGTATGTCCTGTGTAAAGTAAGATTCAGAGAGATGAAGTCAGTTTCTTTGAAGACTACGCATGCTCTGAGCAGCAAGATGAAACTAGAATGAACATCACCTCCACCAAGCACAGAATTCCATCCAGTAATGCTCTTTCCTTCTCCATATATTTCAGTTTTTCTAAGTTTGTCTTCAAATGTAGAATCAAGAATTGGACTCGGCGTCTCAGGAGTCCTAAATATGGTGGAAGTCTGGTGATCTGCTGACTTCTAGACAATACAGTTCTCCGGGTGCAGACTAAGTCCATCTCATTCTGAGTTTGTCTCAGTATTGATGTGTCCTAAACATGTGCTCGTCTGCCAGCATTTCTGCAGAATCAGGCTTTCTTTCTGTATCTTGGGTTTCACTTGTGAAGTTGCAAACTCCAGGACATCAGAGTGTCATGGAATATTGTTGTTTTAATAAGCCCTATTACTGAGAGAAAGAAAAATGACTTGCATTGTAAAAATGAAGCCCTTTCTAGTTAGTGTATAATCTAAACCTTAACTGCTTATTGAAAACATTTTTATTTTCTTTTCAGAATTGGACCAAGTTTCTTTCCAACGATTTTCGGTTTCACGTACCACTTTTTAGATACAGACACTTTTGGAACCACATCTTTTACAACTCTAGGATTCCAGTGCCTTAACTTGTCCTAGCAGACACCTTTGCATCTTCTGTATAAACATCTGAACTTTAGGAAAAACAGTTCAAAACCATTTTAAAATAAAACTAATGCTATACCTATATATGAGAAAAGGTTGAATGGTCTTATAGTACAGAAATTTTTTTTGATGTGACACATAATTTATCAACTTGATTTTGTCACCAAAGGCAGACTGCCAGAGGAATTATGATTTCCAACTGTTATCTCTATTTGTGGTCTACAGTGGCAAGAAACAAGTAGTTACATTCTAATCTTAGGAAATGCAGGTTTCAGACAGCAAATTAATCTTCATTGTTTTAGTATCTAAATACAAACAATCTTATTTATTCTAGATTAATCATGTGCTTTTGTTTATCTGCTCTCAATATTCATTGAAACCTTTTGAAATAATAAGATCGTAAAATATATTTAATGCACACAAAATATCCTTTAATAATCTAAAACAAATTCTTTTATTTTCTTGAACTTTTAGTCTATAAGATGAAAAACATAGATAAATAAATCTGGTATATACAATTCTAGGGCCTGAGCATAGTTATTTAGAAAACATATGGAAATACAAATAAGAAATAATAGAAAATTTAATGCAAATGTAAAATAATTTATATAATTATTTCCTGCAATACTTCATCTTTGAAATGTGGTATTTATAAGGGTGATTTGCTTTAAAAAACAACAATACATTGTATATAAACCAGAGAGCATGCATAGTCACTCTGTTTAGAAAATAGCAAAGTACCATGTAAAAAGGTCTCTGTTTAGTTAGCCCACCCACCAACTAGGGCGAAAAAGTTAAAATGAAAAAAAAAAGAGGATTGAATACTTGAATACATGGAGTTGTTACCACTGTGTCAAACATAGGATTTTATTTTCTAAATAGTGCTCACCAAGTGGGGTCTTAGAGTAATTATTCAGTAAATTTATTCAGTAGGTGTCTAAATTGAAATGTCAGTCCAACGTAACTTTCCTTTTTTTTTTTTTTTTGCTTTAGCTTTTTTTTAAGGTGTGGTATTTTTTCCTGACACAACGGGACAAACTAGGGAAATAATAATAATCAGCCTTTACTTTTGCAGTTCACTTTTCTAACTTTTACATTTTTTTTTTTCATTGATCCTAACAACTGCCTTCTGTGGAAGGGAGAGTATGAGGAAACTCTGGCCTCAAGACATAGATGACTAGAACAAGTTCGCACAGTTTGTTTGCAACAAAGGATAGATAATTATCTAGGTTTTGCAACTCTCAGGTCTTTTTTCTACTGATATTTTTAGATAACACGAGTTACATAATGTTATGCATGATCACTACTGTGAATCTATGAGTTAAATAAAAATTACCGTAAAGCATTTATAGTCTCATGGAAACTGGGGTGCTGAACCTGTATCAGGTTTTTCTGTTGCACATTTCTATCACCACCCAGTATCACGTGGGTACTCACCAACCACACCCATATAAACATTTAAAATTACCGTCTTGTCTCCCTTGTCAAAAGGAAACTTCTGAGACCAGTTAAATTTAGCCCAGTTTAACTGAGCACGAGTGAGGTTCTAGAAGCTGGCAGCATTTCATGCCCCAGGTGGTTCACAATGTTTCCTCCACAACAAATGTAGCTTACATTCAAACCATAGAAAAAGGAAGTAACTAACCGAGGGACATGCAGAGCCAACCTGATTGGCTGAAGTTAGCATTTAGTGTGTATGTTTAGCGGCTTTCAGCCTCTGATTGGCTGAGGAGTCCTCAGCTTTCAGCCTCTGATTGGCGGGAGGCTTAGTTGCTAGGTTACCAGGATGCCTGTTTGGACTAAGTTCCTTCAGCTCAACATCCTCCTGGAAACCGTTTTCTGTGTCTAACCCAGCAGAGCCTGGCTTTCCCAGTGGAGAGCCCTAAGTGGAGTCTAAGTGGTTCAAAGCTCAAGTTTTCCCTTGCACAGACACCACTCCTAAGGAGCAAAAACACAAAAAGTACAACTTGCCATTTTACTTCATGACATATGATAAAGAATGCAGGTTTGGGTGATTACCAGCACTAATCTAATCTTCTATAGCTAATATAGTGCTATATTCTATGGGTTTAGAGGAAATAGAAAACATGTCCTTATTCTTCCCATCCAGTCTCATTTGGATCCACATAGATTCTACCTCATAGGGACAAGAATCCTCTCCTACTTTGTCTTCTTTCCTCTTCTCTTTTCTAGCCTTATCATTCTACACTTCCACCTTTTAAAAAAATTTTTAGTGAGAGATTTTTGCTATAGGGGTGAATGGTTTCACCAGAGAGGCAGAAACTGAGAAATCATCCCCCCGCCACACACAGAAGATGGCCATGCCACAGTCTCTTCTCTTCCATCCTCCTCTTAGGATTTTGGGCACACATGCACACGCACCTGGTGAGTATAAACCACTGAGTCCGGGACTCGAACCTCAGTGACTATGTGCAAGTCCAGCGATGTAACAATTAAGCCATCTGCTAGTCCCTCTACGCTTCCACCTTTAACCCATGCTATACTCTGCTAGATAGCACCGGAAACCAGACAACTATTTTTATCCTTGTATATATTTTTCCCCACAGTTTTAAGTTTTCTGAGTAAGACTTTTTTTTTTTTTTTGCCAGAGGGATGCATGTTCGTGAGACAGTAAAAGGGAAAGGAGACCCCCCAAAATGCCCAGTCACACCACAATCCTTGAACAAGGCTCTTAAACAAATTTATCTCTTGCTGGGGTTCACAGGTGGCATGGTGGTAAAGGGCACTAGACTCCCACATGGCTGACCGTGGTTCAAATCCTGGACCTGGTAGCTTGCTCACTTTCCCTCTCTCTTCCTCCCTTTCTCTCTCTTTCTCTCTCTCTCTCTCACTCTGTCCCTCTCTGGTCATATTAAAATAAATAAATAAAGTTAAATAATTCTTAAAAAATGTATCCCTTGCTAATGTTGACGATCATCACTGATTGCAGGATGTAAAATGCTTTATTATCTTCAAATGTTACATCTGCAAGCTAAAGCTTTCTTCATGAACTTTAGCCCCTTCTTGCCCATTTCCTCTGCAACATCTCCACTTACACATCACGGCAGCCAGGGTTCCACCACAGAATAGGACCCGGACACAGTAAATATTAAGAGATGCATTATGAAAAATTGTCTTATGGGATTGTGGAGGTTGGCTTGGCAAGGCTGGGATCCTTAGGGCAGGCCACCAGGAACGGCGTGGCAGGCCTGTGGACTGAAGCTGCGGCACAAAGGAGCAATTTTGCCTTCATCAGGAAAGCGCCAGCTCTGCTCTGGGGGCCTTTCCACTGATGGCATCAGGTCCATCCTGACTTTCTCAGATAACGTCCCTTACTAAAGTCATTTGGGGGACCAGCAGGTGGAGTCGTGGTTAAGGCACTGGACTGCTGTGTGGTTGACTGCAGTTCTAGTCCTAGACACTGTGACTTCAAATCTATGCCAGGCATGTGTGCATGCATCCCAAAACCCCAAGAGGATAATGGAGGAGATGGGATTACGGCATGACTTTCTGCCCCTAGAGGGGTGATGTCTTGTTTTCTGTCTCTCCAGCGAGCACATGTGCCCCATCGCAAAATCTCTCACAAAAAAAAAAAAAAAGGAGATTGGTTATACACTCTCATCACAGGTACGAAATACCTTTACAAATAATGTTTGATTGCGATGGGGTCCAAAAAACACTACCCCAAATTATGGCACCTGACATACTGAGAATTTTATACTGAAGGAAACAAAAGCACAGAAGCAGGACAGCCTCTCTGAGTCATTTTTGTCCTCCTCTCCTAAAATGGACCACAGAAAACAAAGTTCCCCTTGCCCTTTTCTCCCTGAAACAGGCCATAAAACCAAGGAAGGTCACTCTCTGACCTTCTCCCTCCCTTCTTCCCTGAAGACCCTCATATGACAAGTGTCCTGCCCTATTCCTGGAGGGAAGGAATGTCACACAGAGGGGCCAAGAAGAATCTGAACAAACAGGTCTGTCTAAGTTCCCCTGTTAATTATCACTGGGCACACCCTTTTGTCCTCCTCTCATTCTTCTGCATTACTGTCTATAAACATACAGTTCTCTCTAGATTTTTGGGTCATTTCTTTTTTATTTATTTATTTATTTATTTATTTATTTATTTATTTAGGAGAAGTTTTCGCTATAGGGCGCATGCACTCGCCAGAAACACGGACACACACACACAGAGAGAAGAGAGACAGAGAAAGTGAGAAATCACCCCCCAGGGGGATAGCCACACTGCAATCCCTTCTCTTCCATTCTCCTCTTGGGACCTTGGGCACGCACGCACACTTGCCTGGTGTGAGTTTAAGCCACCGGGTCCAAGACTCAAACCATGGTCGACTACATGGGAGTCCAGCGACATAGCCATTATGCCAACTGCTGTTCCCACATTTCTTTTTTTTTTATTATCATTAAACTTATTTTTTTTTTTTTAACCTTGCCATAGGCAATGTGTTCTCACTGGAGGGGGGAGGGGAGTGAGAAAGCAAGCTGCCAGGTCCAGAGCAGAGCATGGTCAGCCCTGCTGGCCCAGGGGTCTTCATTTCTAAAAGCTATCATGTGACATAACACTTATTTTATTAAATAAAATGTATGCTTTCTAATCTAAGTTTAAAATGTCAGCCATGGGGCCAGCAGGTGGCGTGATGGTTAAGGCACTGGACACTCCCGCATGGCTGATCACGGTTTGAGTCCCAGACCTGTGGCTTTGCTTTCTCACTTTCCTTTTCTCTGTGTGTCTTTCTCTGGTTAAATGAAAATAAATTAATGAATAAAATTAAATAAGTAATTCTTATTTAAAAAAAAAAGTGTCATCCATGAACCTTGAGATGGGTGAGGAGAGAAATCTTTTCTCACCTACAGTTCAAAAACGGACTTAGCCAAGTTCAGACATGAATAAACCATCGGAAATGTCTACTAGATACATCTCAAAATTGCTAGGTTCATACCAAACTCCTCTTCTTTCCCTCAGCCCCCTTTATAAACCAGATCTACTGACAATAGCAACTCCTTCCTTTCAGTAGTTCAGACCTAAAAATTAAATTAAGTTTTCTTCCTCTCACCATGCCACTTGGTAGACAAAATAATGTCCTCTCAAATATGGGGTCATCGGAAAAGTCATGATGTATTTTTCCATTTTTTTTTTCTATGCAGAAATGTGTCACGTCCTTTTCAATGATCCATTATACCCACAGCCTAATACCCACAAACTTTCATGGCAAAAGGGATGTCATGGATGTGATGATGTTAAGGATCTCGAGGTGAGAAAATTACCATGTAATCACAATGGTCCTTATAAATGGAACACAAGTGGGATCAGTGACAGAGGAGAAGGAAGTATGAGGATGGAAGCAGGGACTAGATAGAGGTGCTTTGAAGACGGAGGAAGGGGCCAAGAGCCAAGAAATACAGGTAGATTCTAGTAGAAAAGGCAAGAGATGGGGCCGGCAGGTGGTGTGGTGGTTAAGACACTGAACTCCCACATGGTAGACTGTGGTTCAGGCCTCAGACCTGGCAGCTTGGTTTCTCTCATTTTCCCTTTGTCTCTCTTTGTCTCTCTTGCTAGTGAGTTTACGTGTCCTGTATCAAATTTTAAAAACAATAATAATGATAATAAACAAAATAAAATAAATAATTCTTAAAAAATAAAACAACGAAAAGAAAAAGGCAAGGGAAAGATTCTCCCCCCAGCCTCTGGATGGAATTGGCCCTTTTGACATTTTGATTTTAGCTCAGTGAAATCAGTTTCAGACTGTGACATCCAGAGCTGTCACATAATAAGGTTATATTGTTTTCACCACCAAATTGGTCATGATTTGTTACAGTAGCTGGAGAGTGAATGTACTCACCTCCAAGCTGAGGCCACTCCGTTGCCCAGACTGTTAATATGTCTGGAAGCGCACCACTTCTCACCAACTCCCCTGCCCCCACCTGGTCTTGGCCTTCCTCATCTCCACTGTGCACGATCCCATAGTTGTCTAACTATTCTTTTCCATTGTTTTCCACTCTCCCAGCCTGTTCCCCTAGTCAGTATCTGCTACCTCACATGTCAGCATTGAGAATCAGAAAAAATGTCCTCTTCTTCCAGGCAGACATGGTCTCATGCCCAGGTATGTGGTGTGGCAAGCAGAGTTCAGAAGAGTGTCCTACAGAATACAACCTCCCCAGCCCTACCTAGCAGCCCTGCCTGTGGCTCTGGTCTACAGTGGTCTGAGCCACATTTTAAAACAAATGGAAGGCAGGCCATTTTGCTGCCCTACTCTAACCTCTCACATCTCCCATTTCACTCAATCCTGACAAGAAGACTAAAGACCTATGCACTCGGTCTGTGTTACCTCTCCTATCTCCTGGCCTTCCCTTCTCCTGCTTACCCCCTTTCAGCCAACCCAGCCTTCTTGCTGACCCTCAAACACATCAGACACAAATCTGGCTCAGGGTCTTTGCCCTTGCCATTGTCATGGGCTGCGAGATTTGTCTCCAACATCCTGGGACCAGCAGTTGGTGTAATGGCTGTGTCGTTGGACTTCCATGTAGTTGACCGCAGTTCGAGTCCCAAACCCAGTGGCTTAAATTCATGACAGGCACATTGTGTGTGTGCCCAAGTTCCCGAGAGGAGAATGCAGAAGTGATTGCAGCATGGCCATTCCCCCAGGGGGTGATTTCTCGTTTTCTGTCTCCCTGTCTCTTGCTGTCTTTCTGGAGAGCTTATGTGCTCTATAGCAAAAACCTCTCAAAAAAAAAAAGATTTGTCTCCATCATCCCAATGGCTGGCTCCCCATCTCCAAGTATTTGATCAAGTGTCTCATTCTTGTGCCACCTACCCCAAATATCCTATTAACATTTGTAACCCACACCTCTATCCTTATCCTCCCTAACCTTCCTATCTCACTTCATTTTTCTCTATGGCACTTATAACCATCTAGCATTCTTTATGCAAATGACTTAAGTAGCATATTTGTTGCAAGCTCTAAGAGGATAAGGGGCTTTTGTGTGATTTGTTCCCGTTTGTATCTTCAGATAATATCTAGAAGGCGCACAATAATCAAATGAATGATTATAAAAGAGTCCTTTCTACCTGAATTTGGGTAATGCGGAAGTGTAAGCCAATGATACAGCTGCAAGTAACTTACTAGGAAGATGATCCCAGTAAACACTGCTGGGAACAGGAAGACTAGGATGGGGAAGAGCAGTAGAGGAGGAAGCGAGTTTTCAAACCCTCTTGTTACACTGTGGATAACTGGAACTTAAGCCCATGGGGGGACACGGGAAGCCGGTTAAGAACACATGGCTCAGAGCTATCCTAGGAGGCTCCGGAGCTGGGGTCTTTATCTGGGAGTTATAGCTCTGGCCCTGCCTTCTTGCCATGCATACAGGACAGAACAGACTCTATTCCTCAGCATGCTCAATCAAGCTATCATTGCAGCCGCAGAAGCCCCACCTGTTCGCCTGGAAGGCATGTGTGAGCATCAAAAGCACCTGCTCTGAGTCTCCACCAGGAGTGGGAGGAGGGAGAACTCCTACCTGCCGTGGAATCACAGTGATGCATACTGCAACCTGATGATCTTATAATGCCATCTTCAGGGCACGTTATAGGGCCATCTAATCTTGGGTGTAGAGTTGGGGGCTGGCAAAGGAGACAAGAACACTTGGTGACTGTCCTGTGGGACTCAAACAGGGAATACCTTTCTTCCCAGGAATTAAAAGAGAAGCCTGATCAGGATCTAGTCAAAGAGATGGAGTGCTGTTTACTGGGAACCCTCTGAGCTGCTGTTCTGTTTATGGCCAGCATCTTGATTGGTCTTTGACCCTGCCAGAGAGCTATTGCTAAATATTTTGAGTATTAACCCTTAGAAGGGACCTCCTTCCTAAGCCAGAGCTGGAATCTCCAAGGGTCACCAAAGCAGTGAGGAAGCCCTGGGGCAGACATGGGGATCTGGAATGCAATCAGAGGCCTCAAAGAGCAGAGAGTGATGGGTTGAGTGGGTGGGTGGTCTGGGTAAATGCCTGAGATGAGAACCATTCTCCTGGATGCTTTAATGTCTTTCTGTAGTATGATGTGTTGATAGATCAGATAGTTTAAGAGGCCTGGGAAAGAGGACATAAGTAAGATAGCTT
>NW_006206919.1:398608-436108 GCF_000334495.1 Tupaia belangeri chinensis
AAGAGTACATAAGTAAGATACCTTATAGGCTCCAGGACTGTCTTATCATGAAGTCTTTTTAATATTTTAGTCCACTAGAGAGTCAAGGCACTCAGAATCTACAAAGGCAAATCTTCTCTAACGTCTGTCATGGCATAGATTCCATCCACAACAGTCCAGCAAAGGATTCCTGCCCATTTCCTGTTTGAAACTGTGGGGCCCTCAAAGGTCTTCATGTCTTTTTGTCTGAGCAAGAAACATATCTTTGTCCTATTCAGAGGGTCAGAATTCTAGCTCCCCTAAGTTCCTACCCAAATGTCTTTGGGCCTTGTGCTATTTTACCTCTAAGCCTGTCTTCAGGTGCCTGGCTGAAAACATGGGAGGATTTGGATAACTGATCATGATGACAGTGATTGTTGTGCTAACTGAACATGGAGGAAAGTTTAAAGGAGACAAATGAGTAATGAAAAACAGATCCTTCCAGTCCTGCTATGAGGCCTCTATCAGAATGGTGGGAGTTGGAGTTGGGGAGCCCAAGGTGGAAATAATGAAGTCCCGTATGAAAGGCTGTCAGGAGACATTCCTTGTTGCTCCAGATTAGTTAATACAGCTTACAGTGGTAGAAAAAGATCCCTTTGAATTCTCATCAGAGTAGAGAAACCAGTGTCTCAGGATGAACGTTCCAAAGGTATCCTGATGGATATAGCTTCACAACCATCACCCTGTCTAAATCTGAAGGATGACTTAAGCAGCTATTCCCACACACACAAAAAAGGTTTCAACACTGTGAGTTTGGAACACAGCTATGCTACCGCTGAAACCCTGAATATATATTCTCTTTAGAATAAGAGGAAATGACTACAAGCCTGGCAATAAATGTGGCAGCTTACTAGAAAGGCAGATTTAAAGAATAAGGAAACTCAGGTTAGAGCTTAAATTGAAAACAGGTGCCAAGCCTATTTCACAGAGTCATAGGATGGCAGAGCTGGGGGAGACCAGAACAACTCATCCACTTCCCACATTTGATATATTAGGAGAGCCAGGTCACAAGATGTGAAGTGACTTGTTCAATGCCACACACAGTGTCATATTTCTCTCCTAGTTTAAAAGTGGGTCTTCTTGGGACCAGCAGATGGCCTAATGGCTATGTTGCTGGATTCCCATGTAGTCTACCACAATTCGAGTCCTGGGCCCGGTGACTTAAACTCACACCGGGTGCATGTGCATGCATGCCCAAGATCCTGAGAGGAGAAAGGAGGAGAAGGGATTGTGGCATTGCCATCCTCCCTGGGGGGTGATTTCTCACTTTCTGTCTCTCTGTCTCTCTCTGTCTTTCTGATGAGCTCATGCTATTCTATAGCAAAAAAGCATCCCCCAAAAAAAGTGAGTCTTCTTTTCAGATGCTTGGATACTTGCGGTACAAAAGAGTAAAAGAATTCTGTTTCTCTCCATAAGATTTATTACAAATTCAAATTTTAAATAATGACACCTACCTGATCCATTTCTCTCCTACTATATCCTCTGAAACCTTGTGTTTGAATCACATTTTCATCAGTGCTATTATGCTCTGCCAGTGTCTTCAGTGATTCTTTTTTTTTTTTTTTTGAGAGATTTTCACTGTAGGGCGCGTGCGCTCGCCAGACAGACAGAGAGAGATATAGAGACAGAAAGCGAGAAATCACCCCCCAGGGGGGATGGTCACACCGCAATCCCTTCTCCTCCATTCTCCTCTCGGGATCTTGGGCACGCATGCACACGCGCCCGGCGTGAGTTTTAAGCCACCGGGTCCGGGACACGAACCGCGGTCGACTACATGGGAGTCCAGCGACATAGCCATTACGCTAACTGCTGGTTCCCTTCAGTGATTCTTTGACCCTTGCCTTCATTTGACCCTTTCCTCCTGATAGCCAAACAACAGTATAAGCCCTTAACATCTAAAGCTACCATACTGAAGCAGTGGTCTTTTACTTATATACTGTTTGTTTCCTACATCTCCCTTCTATTATCAGCCTTAAACACTGGATAAATCATCATGCCATTTTTCTGGTTCCAAAATCTCTAGTATTTTTTATAACTAGAAAACCAAGTCTAATATCTTCAACTGTCTCCATTGTCTAACCATGCCCTCCCTTATGCAACTAACAGTTACCACTGCTTACCGACGTGAGCCTCCAGCTCCTCCTGTATCCTTGTTTCAGAAATAAGCATGTGTATCTTCCACACACATACTTGTACTCTGGAGAGCACTCAAGAGCATCCTTCCCTGTCCCACTCTGAATATGCTGTCCTTGGGGACTCATAATTGTAATAATGAATGAATGGGAAGAGAAAAGAGATCACATTTAAAATCAAACTAGATTCTCATCTATTTAACTTGGGTCACTTTGCCTCTGTGCTTTCTACCTTCCCTAGAAACTAGTATAGTAAGTTATAACTTAAAGGTGACTCTCATATTAAGCACCTAGAATACCAAGCAGGATCCAGAGGAGAGATCTATACGGAAGAAGAGCTGTGAGCTAGCTACCTGGGCCAGTCCCTCACTTATTCCTTGAGTTCACAATGAAGTAGCTCAAACATGGTTTCTCCCAGAATGCCACATGGGTGATGGTGTATCTGACCTCTTTAGTAACAATAATTGAGTGAATGAATGAATACCAATAATGAAGCATGTTTTTGCCTCAAGTATCCTTATGCACTAAGAATTAGGAAATACAACACAGAAGTATGATTTAATAATTAGGGTTCTGGTCCTATCTTTCCATCTTTCAAGAGAGACATGAAGGTGCTAGAGAAATTATACTGTTGGTTAATTTGAATGCTCTTTTCTTAGGACATTGAATGAAGGTGATGATATTGCTGTAATTTTCTCTGAGGCTAAGACGTTGCACATTCAATTTGCTGCAACATTATTTCTTTGGCAAACTTCCTTCTAGATTACAGTTCAGAAACTAATTAAAACTGCATATCCCCATTCATGAATTCTACAACTTTTGTAACTGGCACAACTGTCCTCAGTTTCTTTCACTTAGAGTCGCCTAACAAGGATATGCTCTTCTCTCCCTTGCATTTTTCACACTTACGCTGAAAGCATAACGAACCCCATTCAGGCCTAAAGAAAGGAACAATGTGGTTTTGTTCTTTATAACAGCAACTGCTCTATTTATAAGGAATAGCTTTTCTGAGGACTCTTCGGAGAAACATCCATCTCTAGCCCCCATCTCTTCTTGCACTGGCTTTCCTAAGATTCATCTCTCCACGCTCATTGACCCACCACATGCAAGAGAAGAGAACACTTTGGTCCCAGTCGGAAAAACAAAACAAAACAAAAAAAAAACAGTCCTTGTTTCTGGAGAAAGAAGTGAGCAGGAACTAAGTCGTGGTAAAATAATGTATTCAGGCACAATGCCCAGCTCTTTCTCCATGCTTTTCATGAAAGGAACCACGTCAAGGAAAAAAGGAAACTTCTGGTCCTAGATCCTTTGAGTGCTGGTTATAAAGAGTCACAAACGTGGTGATTTACTACTAGTTTTCCACCCACACAGGGCACAGCCCTATCGCTCCTGTCCCCGTGTTAGTGCCAAGCTAATTCATAACCATGACAGGGCCCATGTCAGTTTTATAATCTTCTGTCAGTTATGTGAGTTATTTAACGTCTTAATTTATCACTCACATCCAGTCCTGAACGGGGGTTAGCCTTCCTCGGGTGTGCAGCACAGAAAACTGAGGCAATCTGGGAGATCTTTGTCCTCCAGTAGTGTCTTTCATCCTCTAGGAACTCAGGGGGAAAAGTTGAATTTCAGTGTAGTTAATCACTAATTAAAATGTTCTGTTTCATCAGTTAGTAAGTCTCTGCATCATAACTACACTAGGTCATTCTTAACCACGCAGTTCATTGACTCTGACACATAGTTGTCTATTTAGACATATAAGATTAATGCATTGTCATTGAATAACTGTAAATTGGTAGGAAAAAACCTTCAAGATATGGTATTCTTAGGGAGAGATGTAATAATATGATAATAAAATATTGGGACTTGGGACCAGCAGATGGTATAATGGCTATGTCACTGGACTCTCATGCTGTTGACTGTGACTTGAGTCCCAGACCCGGTGGCTTAAACTCACACCGGGCGCACGTGCATGCATGCCCAAGATCCCAAGAGGAGAATGGAGAAGAGATTGCGGTGTGGCCACCACCCCCCACCCCGGAGGGGCGGGGGTGATTTCTCACTTTTTGTCTCTCTCTGTCTTTCTAGAGAGTGCACGTGCCCTATAGCAAAAACCTCTCCAAAACAACAACAAAAATGTTAGGACTCATTACTCCAAGTTATTTGCTTTAAAAGTTGCCTTTTATTCAAAACTGAGTTTGCAATATTCGCTTATACAATGTATGTGAGGAATGGAGTGATGTAACATCAGGTGGTTATAAAATATTGTTAAAGAACAAGGAAATAAAACAAGAAAGTTATAAAAAGTAGTTTTATAACTGGCGCCACGGTCCTCTTCTGTTTCTTTTATTTAGAGTTGCTTAACAAGTGTATGTTCTTCTTTCCTTTACTTTTTTTCACTCTTGTGCTGTAAACTGAACCAACTCCATTCAGAAATAAAGAAAGGAATGGGGCCAGCAGGTGGCGTAGTTGTTAAGGTGCTGAACTCCCCTGTGGTCGACCATGGTTTGAATCCCAGCCCCAGTGACTTCAAACTCATATCAGGCACATGCACACACATGCCCAAAATCCTGAGAGGACAATGGATGAGAAGGGATTGAGGCATAGCCATTCCCCCTATGGGGGGTGATTTCTCACTTTCTCTGTTTCTGTTTCTCCAGTGAGCACTCATGCCCTATAGCAAAAAAAAAAAAAAAAGAAAGGAGCAATGTGGTTCTATACTTTATAATATTAAAATGTTTATATATTTATCCATTATATATAAATATGTTTTGTACATCTATTGATCTCTTCATGTAATTTATTTAAAAATATGCATTGAGTTAGTTGTGTATCACTTCCAATATAACAATTTTTAAAAAGATTTATGTCCAAATTTCTTTTGAATAGTTTTCATGTATTTGCCACTATAGAACAGTTTCATCATCAATCACCACTTTCCCTATCAAAACCACTGATGTTGTTACTTAAATATGAAACACCCCAATAGCCAGGAGGTGAGCCAGTGGGGAAGCATCCATTATGGTGGTCCAGCATGCTCACAGTGGTCAGGTAGACTCGACTTCAGGTCTGGTTCTGCCACGTGCTAATACTGAAGGACCCTGGGCAAAGTAACTTGTTGAATCCTAGAGATTTTTAGATGCTTACATCTATTAAAGCAGTTACTATCAGGGCCAGCAGGTGACGTAAAGGTTAAGGTACTGGACTTCCACATGAGCAATGGCGGTTTGAAAGTCATGCTAGTGTTCTTGAGCATATGCTCCAAATCCCAGGAGGAGACGGGAGGAGATGGGATTGCAGTGTGGTGATCCCCCCCCCCCGGGGGTGATTTCTTACTTTCCTTTTCACTGTCTCTCTTTGTCCCTCTCTGATGAGTGCATGTGCTCTATGTCAAAAGCCTGAAAAAAAATTACTAACTATATGTTAAGTTGTTATATGGCGTAAAAGAGATTAGAGTGCTTCACAGAGTAGCTTGCACATAGCAAACACTCTATAAATCCTCACTCGTTCAACTTGTAATCATATGCTTCTCAGTCTCCCAAATGCTGATTCCTATTCATAAAAAAAAGATATACAAAAAAATTTTCTGAGAAATTTTTGCTATAGGGCATGTGCGCACACTAAAGAGAATGAGAGAGACAGAAAGCAAGAAATCAGCCCTGAAGGGGGATGGCCACACCACAATTCTTTCTCCTCCATTGTCCTCTTGGGATTTTGGGCACACACATACATGCACCTGGCATGAGTTTTTAGGCACTAGGCCTGGGATTGAATAATGGTTGGTCATGAGGGAGTCCGGCACCTTAACTACCATGCCACCTGTCAGCCCCCATACAAAAATATTTTTAAGAGAAAATAAAGATAAGCAGAAAAACATCTTCTATGGGACAATATATTGACAGTTCTAATATAAAGATTGCAGCTTGTTTGTGTGTTTCCAAATAAACTGTCATGGTGATGAAAAAGGAGAGAAAAAGCAAAAGAATGAACTCTTCATCTATGACTATAAAGAGTTGTTCCTGGGAGAACTTAACATGGTTCTAAGACACAGAGTAAAGAAATGCAGAAATTTAAAAGTCACAGCTGGGAGAGACTTGGAAAATGTAACAGTGACAAATATTAGCCAAGGAGAGAGGAGGAGTCTGAAGAAATAAGAAACCGTCCAGCCATGACAGATGACCATATTACACCAAAAAGTTGTAAGACAACAAATGAAGACATGATTGTAAATCACATCAACACGATTCACAATAACTTACAGAAGATTTTTGGAAGTGTGAGTACTCTTTTTTTTAAGTATTGCTGAAAGGCTGAAACTTCACATAATATTGGGCCAAATCAGGAGCTACGTAAAAATTTTAATGCCCTCTTTAAAGAACTGAGAACTATCTATCTAAACTATGTAATTTTACTGCTCTCACTTTTAGGTCACCAGCCATTGTACACTAATGCTTACACTTAAACCTAAATTCTGATTACTATTATAGAAAGCAACACCGAATTCAAACATATAAAGAATTAAAAATTACTAGTCTAGAACAATAAAATATCCAAGCAGACATTTTCCTCGACAAACTAATGAGAAGAAAGCATTCAATCTGGGTGCATACTCACTAATTTAACAAATGAGTGAAATTAACTAACTTGGTCAATTTGTCACTTGCCTTTTTTGATCATGGTCTAGCATTTAATAAGTAAATGCAACCAGGTTAGGGTAAGAGAAGAGTGATGGTCTAGAACAGGTTGAACCCTGACCAGTTGGGTATTAAGTCCAATGTGAAGAGATAGTTTAGAATAATGAAACCAAGAACCCTGAGGTGTAATGTCAGATATTACATTAACTGTAGTGGCTTTGGAAGAATCACTTTATCTTTCAGGGCCAAAACCTTCTGACAGGCAAAGCGAAGAGGTCAAACTATGGGATAGATCATTTCTCAGATACCTTTCACCCCTACTACTTGGTGATTTCAGCTGTTCCTTTTGCTGCCTGTTTTACTCCTTTTGCTTCATCTTTCATTACTCTTTCCATTTTTTTTTTTTTGAGAGGTTTTTGCTATAGGGTGCGTGTGCTCGCCAGAAAGATAGAGAGAGACAGAGAGACAGAAAGTCTCTCCTCCCCAGGGGAAGGGGGGGGATGGCCACACTGCAATCCCTTCTCCTCCAGTCTCCTCTCGGGATCTTGGGCATACACATGCACACGCACAGCGTGAGTTTAAGCCACCGGGTCCAGGACTCTAACCGCGGTCAGCTACACTGGGAGTCCAACGACATAGCCATTACGCCAACTGCTGGTCCCTACTCTTCAGTTTTTAATGGACATGAGGATAGAGGAAAGGATTGGGTTGGTGAAAGGATATAGAGTGTCACTATAGACTGAATGTTTCTATCCACCCAAAATTCAAATGTTGACACTAGATTGCCAATGTGGTAGTATTTGGAGCTGGAGCCTTTGGGAGGTAATTAGCTCATGAGACTGGACCCTCCTGATGAGATTAATGCTCTTGTAAAAGAAGTCCCAGAGAGCTGCCTTGTTGCTTCTACCATGTGAGCTAGTAGAAACTCTCTGTGATACAGAAAGTGGACTCTCACCACATACCCAAATTACTATAGGCCTGATCTGAAACTCCCACTCTCTAGGACTATGAAGATACATTTCTGTTGTTTATAAATTATTCAGCTTATGGTATTTTGTTATAGCAGCCTGACTGGACCAATACAGATATTATAAAGAATAAATATAATGGCCCCACAGCAGTGGCACTGCTGCATGATACTAGAGTCATATGGGAAAGCCCTGGGTTCAGTTCTTGGGTCACCTTAAATACATCAGGCATACCTGTGGGCATGTGCATAATCTTGAAAGGCTAGAGGAAGAATAGTAACATGGCTTGATACATGTAGTTTCTACTACCCTTGTGGACTTAGGCAAAGAATAAAAACACACCATTATTAATGCTGTAACTTTACAGGAAGTTTCTAATTTGGGTGCCAGGTGGTACCATTTGTTTTATTCAGAGAGAAAAAAAACACACACACACACAAAAACCTGATGGGGGTGTCTCTGTCACTCTTTCTCCTAAAAGAAATAAATAAACTTAAAAAAAAAAAGAGGTATAGATAAAGGAGGTATGCAAAGTAAAAGCCACTTGTTGAATTATCACCCCCTTAAGAGTTGTACTCACTCTTACCATCTTGGAGGTGTCCAGCAGTGTGATAATGAGCTACCAATACAGTTGTTTGAAGATAGAACAGATCAATGCATAATCAGGGATCTGATGGTTTAATGGTAGGTACCATTAAGATGATTAAAGTTCCCTAATTTGCCAGTTGAAAACATTCCACAGACGGTACGCATTCTTCTAAGTTTACTTTGACTGAAAATCACATGGTGCTTGTACAATCTCACACCACAAATTAACTACCTTTTTCGCTGTTACTAAAGTTTTATCTCACCCTCATAGCTTTTGTCTTGGATAGAGCAGTTACGAAAATAATTTTACGAATTACTTCTGATTCTCAACTAGGGCGGGGGGGTAGATGTATTTGCATTATGACTCCAAATCATGAATAAGTCAGCATCCCTTCTCCTTGTTGGCTTAGAACCATCACTTCCTGAGGCTTCTCCATGATTCCTCAACCTACAAGCTCTTAGTTTATTTTCTGAGCCATTGTTTTCATTAAAGACAACACGTTTTTATTTATTCATGAACGTTAACCTATGCATTGAGTGATAAATAATAAAAACCTATGCATTGAATGGTAAATAATAAAGCAATACATTTGTATTTATTGCTATTAATACAGACTGACCTAATCCATGATTTCCCTTCACTCACAAATCTTGTGACCTACAGTTGACACGGGCCTCAGATTGTGTAATTCACTAATTATACCTCCTTTACATGTTTTTGACTGCTTCCCCAGCGCCAAGCACTGTGCTCAGCATTTTCTCTTGCATTTCATTAACTCAGTTCTCATAATAACTTTATGAGGTAGGTGCCATTATTAACCCATTTTACAGATGAGGAAACTGACTTTAAAAGGTTTAATAACTAGTTCAAAGTCATTCTTTTCAGGTAGCAAAGCAAAGATTCGGCTTCAACTCCAAAGTCTCCCTTAAATAAACCCTTCAGCAAAATTAGGAATTACTGCCTGTTATGAAACTCATGAATCACTTTGAAATTGCTGCTGCCAGTTGACACTCCCGAATGCCAAAATGTGTAGTTTATTGTTCTTCATGTTGGAAGCGGTGTTACCGGTGGTGATAAATACGTAACTGAACCTGAAACCAATAATATATGGGAAAATACTCTGTACTATACACCCAAAGAATCTAGTGTCTAGGCACCAGCAGAAGGCGTAATGGTTACATTACCAAACTCCCACGTAGTCAACTGTGGTTCAAGTGCCAGACCTGGAGGCTTAAAAAACTCATGCTGAGCATGTGTATGTGAGTGCCCAAAATCCCGAGAGGATAATGGAGGAGAAGGAATTGTGATGTAGCTATCTTCCCTGAGGGTGTGATTTCTCACTTTCTGTCTTTCTCTGTGTCTCTGATGAGCACACATGCCCTATAGCAAAAATCTCTCTCAAAAAAAATGTGTTTTGTGTGTGTGTCTACTAGATAAATGTAAAAACTGGTTATTCCCCTAGAGAATTCTAATCTATAATGTGACTGGACTGACCTCAAAATTACAAATACAAAAAGCAGCTTTCAAAATTTTTCTTTAGTTTCCGACTCTTTTTTTGACTATCATATAGATCATCACATTGAAGGATTGCTTCCTCTTTGGCCTCTGCATATTTATCTAATTGTTACAAGCTTTCATTTAGATGTGGCTTTGAATAAAGTGTCTACTACCATTGTAGACTTTGGCAAAGGATGAAAATGCACAATTATCAATACTGGAACTTTACAGAAAGTTTTTAATTTGGGTGCCAGGTGGTACCATTTGTTTTATTCAGAGGGGGGAAAAACATTTTGTAGAGGAGGCTAAAAATTTTTTAAAGGCACTAGGTTAAAATGCCTTATGGTACAAAAAAGCAGTTTCATTTTTTCACATCTTTTTCTACTCTTTATGGCTGGGTTTAGAACGCAGGATGGGGTAAGACGTATTAAGGCCTCCAGCTCCCTAGCATTTAAGTCCAGTTAACAGGTGAATACGAAATTTATTTTTCTTAATAGAGTTATATGTCTGGAATTTATTTAGTGGTTTTGAGGGAGACTAGAAAATGGGATTGCAAGCCGGGTGGGGAAATATGCCAGAAAAACCAAGATAATTTCCAGTTGAATTATGACCTCAAATGGGTTCCGGAGAATGGAATTTCCATAATTCACAATCTCATTATTGGTTATTTCCGGAGCCTTTGGGGCTGAGGGCAATATCCTCTGTAGAATCCTTAGCCTATTTCCTGCCCTGTTTGTCTTTACTTTCTAGTCTCCATTTCATTAATTAATTGTGTTTTATATGGTAACTTCCTCAAAGGAGCTGAGACGGCTTGTTGAAAGCACTAAGATCATTAACTCAAGGAGAAAAAAAGCAAAAGCATGATGTTATTAAGAAATAGTCATACCACGACACCCGTCTAAGAGGAATCATGACAACTGAATAGGAATATACATTTCCACATTCCCAGCAGTCACTAAAAACATGTGGACTCCAGGGAACCAGCAGTTAGCGTAATGACTATGTCGCTGGAGTCCCATGTAGTCCACCGCGGTTTGCGTCCCGGACCCGGTGGCTTAAAACCCACGCCGGGCGCGTGAGCGTGCGTGCCCAAGATCCCGAGAGAAGAATGGAGGAGAAGGGACTGCAGCGTGGCCATCCCCTTTGGGGGGTGATTTCTCGCTTTCTGTCTCTCTGTCTCTCTCTGTCTGTCTGGCGAGCGCATGTGCCCTAAAGTGAAAAACCTCTCAAAAAAAAAAAAAAAAAAAAAAAGAGGACACCAAGAAGTGAGAAAAAGTAAGTGTAACGGATTTAGACAGGCTCTGGAAATGCAATTGCTAACAGAAAACGAAGTCAAATCATAGAAAATTGGATAAAAGAGAAAGGGAACTGATAATACACAGTTGCCATTGCAATAAAAGGAGGAAAATAATTCTGTCAAAAATGGAAAAGAAAAATTCAAAAAACAAAGACATTAACACCCTGGAAATGTAGGTTCCCTCTGAATAAGCTTTCTCTTTCGAGGTTCCTGGACGCAATATTAATTCTGGACTGGGGCAGGAAGTAATGAAATGTCACCCAAATGATCTACAAGTTAATGTAACTTTCTGGTATGTGATTTACTTGCAAGAAAATAATTTACTCTCTGATCCTGCCCAGAAAATACACTTCAAAAATTAAAAGAAGTAAAAAAGAAACGGGCACAAGCAGCTTCACTGCCTAGACCTGATGGAGTCGGGGCCAGTAACAGATCGAAAGAGCAGGAATTGCCACTGTGAGTGTTTTCTGTCTAGCTGCTGCTGCTGCTGCCAGTGAATGGCGGGGGAGCTGGAGGACAGAGGCTCCGGGGTGCTAGGCTGGCCTGTTTGGAGCTGCTTCCCTCTTGACTTCGGTGTAGCCCGCCCTCGCGAGCACATCTGGCAGGCACCGTCTGGCACCAACTTGGTGGAGCAGCCCATCAGACCTGTCTGCACACTCGGCTGAGGGACAAGGCAGCTTTTCTTAACTGTCCACTCCCTTGGCTTCTGAGCTCTAACACTGCGTCTGCAACATCATTCTCTGCTAAGTGGAAGACGTGCAGACAGGATGACATGTCCCAACACAGGTCTGGTGTCCCAGAACTCCTCCGATGGCATGCGATTTCCGCACAATGAGAACACATGGGCCTTTGTGTAACGTGCATCTGGAAAACTTCCCAGATCATGCATCTGCCCTCTGATTTACACCTTGCAGAATCAGGCTGACCGGCAGGAAAGGGAACGAATCTATAAGCAGTGGGTGGGCTGTGCTCCCTCCCCCAACCCCTGCCTCCTTCTTATTCTGAGAAACAATCGTGGGTGTTCCCACCTCCCCCAAACTCCCTCCCCTTGAAAAAGAAGGGGGGGAAAAGCTGCTTCCTGGATGAATAAAGCTGAAACACCTGTGTGCCAGAAATACACAGATGTGGACAGGCCCAGCACTGCTGCCATCCATCTGCCCAGCGTGCTGGTCGCGGGTGGTTTGGGTGGTGACCAATTAGAGTGGGAATCCCACAGCAGAGGAAGAGATTCCTTTGGTCCTCTTTATCCCCATTCCCTTTCAATTCTTCTTGCATTTTTCTCTCTCACTAGCACTCCATCTGAGGATGAATGCACAATGCCAAAAATAACCCTGTGCTTAAAAAAGCCTGAAAGGCAGTTATATTTTAGGTGGTATCTCTTCTCTATTATTACTCATCCTACTTTTTGGATTTGGGCTGAAAGGACATATAGAAAGAAAAACAATACACTGGGCCAGCAGGTGGCATGGTTACTGGGGTGCTGGACTCGCACAAAGGTGACCACGGTTCAAATCCCAGACCTGGAGGTTTGCTTTCTCACTTTTCCTCTCTCTGTCTCTCTCTGGCAAGTGTATGTGCCCTATAGCAATTTTTACAACAACAACAACAATAATAATAAATAAAATGAAATAATTCTTTTTAAAAATCTTCATTAGAAAAAGAAAAATGGTACACTACTCAGTGCTAACTGAACCATTGTCATAAAACATCTCTCCTTAATGTTATGTGTGCCGAGCTTCATTCATCCTGAGATTTTATTGAGTTCTAATATGCCTGCTTCTGTGCAAATCCTGGAGGTTTGACATGTGGTGAAAACGGCCTCACCAGAGCGCACGATCAATGCAGTAAAAATGCTCGCACCATGTAGAGTCAAAACAATGGAATGTGTAATATCCTGGCCACTTTCAGTCTGCAACCTGATTTCCTTTTTTCTCATGCAAGGCGATGCCCATCGAGAGTATAGAATGGGTCTCAATTGCTCACAGAGGAACTAACATGGTACAGAAACTAGTAACTGTACTGTGGGTATAAGAGGGTGCTAAGGGCCAGCTGGTTGCATGGTGGTTAAGGTGACTGGATCCCACATGGCTGACTTCATGATTTGAGTCCTGGACTTGGTGCCTTGAAAAACATATTAGGCACCTGTGCATCCATGCCTCAAATCCAGAACGGAGGGAGAAAGGGAAGGAAAGGAACGATCACCTTCCATGGGGCACACTTTCTCACTTCCTCTCTCTCTGTCGCTCTTCAGTGAGTGCACACACCCTCTAGAAAATTATTTAAGAAAAAAAGACCGTAAGAATTGGGCAGATTTAGCAAGCCTTTAACCTCTGAAAATTATGCAAAGACACTTTCTACGCAGCTTTGGAAAATGCACTGGGGTAAAGGGAGAACATGGAGGTTATCAATTAGGACCTCTAATAAATCACTCTTTGGACATAGTAATTTGTTGTATTATCGTGGATCCTTTCTATTTGGGGATAATGTATTTAGAGAAGAGTTGGCAAAGAGTGGAGCTCCCATAGACCCTCTTCAGCTTCTCCTAATAGTCACATCTCCTGTCACCATGGACATCGAGCTAAACTCAGAGGCACTGGCACCTTCAGGCATCACTGGCAGGATACTATTGCCTGGATGGACTTTATTCAGATCTCACCCACTTTTCCTCTAATACCCTCTTTCTGTTCTGAGATTTAATCCAGGCTACACACATTGCATTTAGGTCTTGCTTAGTTTTCAATGAGGTATTTATCAGCTCGCAGTAATCCTGTTGATAGGATATCCCCATTTTGGAGACATTCTCCCCTTTGAATCTGTAAAATGCAGAGAAAGCAAGAGGACACCAGGGGAAAATGAGAAAATCAGAAAAGCTTCCTTGATTATTTTTAATTTATTTTTTATCTTTTAAATCTACCTGCAGGGAGAACAGAATGACTTGGGAAAGTGATTTCTCTGACCTTGTCTATCTTTTGAACTGTGGGAGAAGAAAAGGTCAAGTGCTCTCTTTGGATAACCTTGTTAATCTCTAAGGACTCAATAGCCATGCACTAGGGCCAGCCCTGGATTACAATTTCCATTTCAGAGATGGGGAAAATGAAGCTCCACCTTGCTGAATAATTACTTAGGATCACAAAAGCCATCCAGTATGTAAGAATACGATTAAGGCTTAAAGGGGAATAGCTTAGTCCTGCAGTCTCTGAGGTTGCTCCGCATGATAAGAAACAGCATTGATTGGCTGGGATAGGAGGGAAAAGTTGTTACAAGGAAAAGTATGTTATAAAAAGCAGAAAATAAAGTCCCTTCTTACATCTGGGGGGTGCTGAAGAGTTCCGTATTTTTGGAGTAATGAACTGGCTGGTCCAGAGCTGAAGTCTAGACATTTCCATGGGGGAAAGCTGCCATGGCTATCCTTAAGTACCCTGAGGCTTTCATACCTGGGATGTTCGTGAGCCAGTGACTTGGACTAGCTAGGGTGTTCTCTCTAGACTTAGAAGTAGAAATTCCTATAGAGGCACATTCCGAAAAGGCAAGCCCGCTTTTGGACCCAGGAACCTGAGCTCCAGACATCAAAGGGTTTCGCTCCTCAGTTGTGCTCATTTGGAAAAGTCCACCAGAAGCCAAACGTGCTGGAACCCTAACAGCAGGTATTACACCGACTGTAAAGATCATCCGTCTTAGTCAAAAATCACAAACCGGTCTCCCTGTCTCCCTCCTCTGCGCTCCATCCATCCCTTTCCCCCACGGGAAAAGAATCAACACGAAGTGAAATGCGTTCATTCCTCTGCAACAGTAACGATGCTGTCAGGGCGGGGTGGGGGTGGGGGGGTGGCGTCCCGCTCCGCGAATCAAAGAGGCCTGTGGAGCATGGCCCTGAGTAGCAAAGAACAGCCCTCGCAGCCTCCCTCACCTCTTCCTCTCGCTTTTGCTTTTTCTTTCTTTGAACAACACGCATGCTTTTAGAGTTTCAAATGAACATTCAGAAACAATCACCTCGCGATTCACAGCTGTGATCAACAACAACAACAACAACAACAACAAAAAACAAGGGCAACCTCCACACTCTTCGACTCTAGAAAATGCACACACTGGCACGTTTTAAATGACGCTTTAGTAACAGAGGGGAGGAAAAAAAGCATATGAGGTAAATCCTTCACCGGGGAACTCACCAGGGAGACTGGTAAAAATAAATTGCACGGCTCTCATTTTCCTAGCAGCTTCCATGCTATTCTTTGAAACTGAGTACTAACCCCTTGGCCTAATCCCAAGGGCCGATCTATAGTAAATAGTGCACACTTAATGCCTAAGTTCTTTTTTAGCACCATTCAGACAGTGACTTCAGCCGCAGAGCTTAGTCATAGCAGACATTTTTGTGGTGAAAGCATTAAACCCACATGCAGCTCTCTTTCTCTGGCCACCGGGGGTCATGCTCCCTTCCCATTAACTGAATAAATCAGAAAGTCGGCTCAGACCACCCAAGGAGCAGGACCAGCAAGCCACAGGCAATGCCTACAGCCGGTTATTTCTTTTCAGAAACTACGAGGGGGAAAAAAAAAAGAAAAGAAACAGAAAAAGAAAAAGAAAAACAAGGGTGGGGGGGGAGCACTGCAAAACAGACTGGCTGTAGGGAATCATTTGATTTTTTAAAAAATGTGTTTGAGAGCAACCTGGAGTTTTCTTGCTTATTTAGTTAGTTAAAACCAGGGAGCCTGATTTAAGAAAAGTAATCGAAAAATAAAGCCACATGCATGCCTTTTGTCACATGCTAGAGTTGGCTGACCCAAAAAAAAAATTTTTTTTTTCCTTCTCAGTGGATTTTAAATTAAGGAAGGCCACCCTGTGTGACCAGGCTCTTCAGGTGGTTCCGATAAGACACAATGCAGATGCAACCGGGGGTCTGCGCATTCGGCTAGATTACGTGGCCAAATGGGATTTAACAAGGAAGCAAACGTGTTGTCTAATGTTCTCTGTGTCAAATGGGGAGAGGGGTGGTGGGAGGGAGGTCTGTGAAGTCACATTCCCATCGGTCAGTAAATAAGATAAGAAACAGGAATTTTAAACACAACTATTAGCAGGCAACTGCTATCACATCAGCCAACCTCAGCTCATTAGGTTAAAAACTGTCTTCCTGGGGAGGCGAAGGTAGAGAGCTGGAGGAGGGAGAGAGATTGTTTTTTTTTTAACATACATTAAAAAAAAAAATGTGCTGAATTTTAAACAATTCTGCAAACTTCGAATGGGAGCTGAAATGGCGGCCCTACTCCTCACAACAAACATCATTTCTCTTCCAAAAACATTTGGCTGGAAAGGAAATGTATTTAAGGTGGGTTCCAGTGATTTCCCGAAACTTGGACAGGTTGCCTTTAAGGATCCGGAAGGAATTCAAAGGTAAATGGTCAGTCACTTGTGTCTCCATGAACAGCCTCCCTGGTGTCTGAGAATCTTTGTGAACTCTTTTGTAAGTTTTCACTTTTTTTTTTTTTTAAAGAGGTTTTTGCCTTAGTGTGCTGCAGTCGAGGGAGAAAGAGACAGTGAGAGAAAAAGTGAGAAATTACCCCTCCCAGGCAGGATCACTTTACAATCCCTTCCCCTCCGTTCTTCTCTCAGGATCCTGGGCACAGACACGCATTCATGCCCAGAATGATTTCCAAGCCACCAGATTCAGGACTTGAACCGCGTTTTGCCTTGTGAGAGTGCAGCAATATAACCGCTACTCCATCTGCTGGTCCCCCTTTCACTTATTCTTTAGGAGAACAAAGTTCTTGGATTAATAAACTGTGTTTATTTTTTGCTTACTAACGCAGGGAATTTCTCCATGACTATTCACACAAAGCTCTACCTCCTTTTTTTTTTTTTTTTATTAGAGGTTTTTGCCGTATGGCATGTGCGCTCACCAGACAGACAGAGAGAGACGAGAGATAGCGAGAAATCACCCCCCAGGGGGGATGGCAACGCCGCAATCCCTTCTCCTCCATTCTCCTCTAGGATCTTGGGCATGCACGCACATGTGCCGGGCATGAGTTTTAAGCCACTGGGTCCAGGACGTGAACCGCAGTCGACTACGTGGGAGTCCAGCGACATAGCCATTATGCTAACTGCTGGTCCCTCTACCTCCCCTTTGTAAAGGCCTCAGCTACAGTAGGCCCTCTGGCTGCTCCAGAAGAGAGTGTATCGGTCCACATGGGGGCGGGGTATGTGGAGATTTTGTGATCGCGCCCACCAGGGAAGGAGGCCAAGTTCACTTATATCAGTTACATTTGTGACTTCACATGGTGAATTGTAAGGTCACCTTCAATCAAAACCATCTTGTCCCAGAGCAATTTTAACTGTCAATAACCCTTGTCCTAAAATTAAAAAAAAAAAAAAATCTCATCTAGAAGGCAAGCGAATCCACTTATTGGTATGAATCAGCTAATTAAAATGTTCATTTGCTAGATTACATATGACTTGAACTACAACATTTAAAAAGCTGCTTCCACAGGGAATCGGAAGCATTGAAAACAAAACCCGTTACTCTCAAGCTTTCACTCATCCTCGTGGAATGACTTTCTCTTTTTACATCCACATATTTTCCACATTGTTGAGAACATAAAACATTCTTAAGCAGATGCTCCGAAGCAGCCTTCCTGAGGCAGAGTGAGGGTAAGAACGTGGCCAACTGTCGCACTGTGTCTAGCTGCTCATCTGTGACCCACTCAACTCCTCTTAGAAACAGGACCATGTCCCTCTATTCCGAACGGACATGACGTAGACAAAATGGTCTGTGTGCATCTGTGGGGTCTCTGTGATGCAGGAGAAGGTAAACAATCGCAAATGAAGCAGTCCAGAAGAAATACAAACCCTACAGCAAACAGATGAGAGTCAAGATATAAATTTGAAAACAACTTTCATTATTCACAGGCATGAGTCACTTGCAAGACTACCTCTTTTTTTTTTTTAAGAGAGATTTTTGCTATAGGGCGTGTGCACTTCCAGAGAGACAGAGAGACAGAAGGCGAGAAATCATTTCTCAGGGGAAATGGCCACACTGCAATCTCCTCTCCTCCAGTCTCCTCTCTAGGTTTTGGGCATGCAAGCACACATGCCTGACATGAGTTTTAAGGCTCCAGGTCCAGGACTCGAACCATGGTTGACTAACGTGGGAGTCCCGTGACGTAACCATTATGCCATCTGCTGGTCCCATGAGATTACCTCTTATGCTGCATAACTTGCAACTCTTTCAGTCAGCCACTGCCACAATCAGTTTGCTTTACTGTTGCCAAAACTATGGTGTGCATACTAAGGGGTATGTGTATAAATTATGCCATTTGACTGCACATAGATGAAAAAAATTCTTCTTGAGGGGGAGAGGGCAGGTGCTCTTGCCAGAGAGACAGAGAAGGAAAGAGAGAAAATGAAAAATCACTTCCTCCTCCCAAGGGGATGGCCATGCCACAATCTTTTCTCACTCCCTTCTCTGCCTGGGATTTTGGGCATGTACGCACTTGTGCTTGGCATGAGTTTCAAGCTGCCTGGCCTGGGACTTGAACCACAGAAATGTGGGAGTCCAACATCTCAACCACTATGCCACCTGCTGGCCCTAAGATGGAAAATTTTTACCCTTATAGGTTGTAAGATGGTGGTTAAGACACTGAATCCTACATAGCCTGCTGCATCATTTGATTCTGGACCTGGTGGCTTGAAAATCAAGCCAGATGTATATGCTCAGACTACTTAGAGGAGAATGGAGGAGAAGGAATCACAGTGTGGTCATCCTCCCTGGGGGGTGATTTCTCACTTTCCCTCTCTCTCTTTCTCTCTGTCAGTCTCTGGTGAGCACATGTGCCCTAGAGCAAAGACAAAAATAATAAATAAAAAAGCTGGAATTTTGTGTCCTGAAATTAAGAGAGTGGTATTGAAATGGATTACTTTCCTTTATGAAATTCCTTTACAAATAATACTGTTTAAAACAGATTACAAAGCCAGCAGGTGGTGAAGTGGGTATATCACTGGACTCCCACATGGCCCACCGTGGTTCAAATCCTGGGCCTGATGGCTTGAAAATCATCCCAGGTGTGTGTACATGCGTGTCCAAGGTCCCAGGAAGAGAATGGAGGAGAAGGGACTGCACTGTGACCACTCTCCGGTGAGCACACGTACCCTTTAGCAAAAAATAAAATAAAAACTTCTAAAAAAAAAAAAATCAACTCACCTATAGCCCAAACCTGACCACATTTTCCAAGTCAAGATCTGGAAATTACTGCTCACCTGTCTGTTCTCCTAATTTATTCTCTTAGTGCTCTCTGCTCAGGCTGTTTCCTTCCTGACTTTTCTTTGCCTCTTGTCATTTTTTTCTTTGGTTTCTCCCTGACGTTTACCGGTCCTCTCTCAGCTAGGCTGAACTAGGTCATGTGATAAGCAGCTACAATACTACTAGTTACGGACTGTGTGAAAAATGCACATTCACCACAAAATCAGCATATATTTCTTCCCCTCTCTAAAGCCTAAAATTAATGAGCAATCATACTTTTATTACCTGGAATTACCATCACCACCATCACTACCACTATCCCCCGAAGCATTTCTCAGGCAGCTGTTTTTGGTCTACCTATGGCTTATCTTTCCATTGGGAGCCTTCTAGTGCCTGACAATGTCAGAGGGAGCAGGCATGGTATCAAAAAAAAAAAAAGATGAGAGAGGCTTGGGAATACCAGTTCAACACTTACCAGCTCTGTAACTTTGAGCAAGATTCTTAATCTTTTAGTGAGTCAGTTTTCTGACCTATACCTGAAGAATAATAACGGAACCTTAATGAATCATTTATTTTTTGAGGGGAAGAGATTTTTGCTATAGGGCGTGTGTGCTTGCCAGAGAGACAGTGCTCTTTTTCTTTTTTTAAGAGAGGTTTTTGCTATAGGGCGTGTGCACTCACTGGAGACACACACAGAGACAGAAAGTGAGAACCTCCCCCAACCTCAGTAGGGATAGCCACGCCGCAATCCCTTCTCCATTCTCTTCTTGGGATTTTGGACACACATGCAGTTGGCATGAATTTTAAGCCACCAGGTCCAGGACTCAAACCACGGCTGACTATGTATGAATCCACCAAGGTAACCATTATGCCATCTGTTGGTCCCAGCTCTTATGTACTAGAGGCAGAAGATGAACAAAGACATGGCCCTTTCCTTTATAAGGCTCACAATCGTAACACACAAAAATACACTGTCCATCTGACATGCTGAGTTCTCAGGCTGGTGCTGGCTGGCAGACTGGCTCGTATTCCTGAGTCCTGGGCCATGGTCACAGTGAGGACTGAGGCGGAAGTGGGCATGGGAACTGTGATGGCGGGGTAGACAGGTGCCTAGGTACCCTGTATGTGAAAGTAGACATTTTGGTTGTTTTCCAGGTTCAGAGCATAAACATGCCAAAGCTCATGTGATGTACTACATCTTTGACCGACTTGTCCCCTCGTTCTGTGAGCCCCTTTGGAGGGGGAGTGTGCTTTCCTTCCCCTTTTCCTTCTGCCTTTCCGTCTCGGCATTATAGACCTGTTATTTCTTACCTACTGTAGCCTCACACCTTCTAACCAAATTTCTGGTTTTCCCTCGTCTCTGTTTCAGCCTTAGACACTCAAGTTTGTGAATATAGGACCTTTGGGAGCAAGCAACCAGGTGTGAAGTCCTGGGGCAGCATCCTAGACCACTCCTCATGCCCTCACCATTTCCATCTCCCTCTGAGATGCTCCTTAGTCCTCCCCTATACCCTGCAACCAAACCTCAGGAACTGCCAGCACAGGCATGTCCCGCTTAACACTGACATTACTACCTACCCGTGTGGTGCCTGCTGGTTCACCAACACTGTTCTGCTCTGTTTCCTGTTTGATTAGTACATATAAAACCTCAAAGATACATATCGGTGGAAGAAACTGTCACCTTGTGTTCTGTTTCAGACTGTCTGGGAAAGAGGGAGAAGCCCTACCGTAAGATGCGAATGATGTATGTGGACAAGACAGATGCCTGGTCCTGCCTGTGAGCAAGGGAGACCATATATAAACAGGTAATTGCATGACAGTGTGATGTAGGATGCCAAACGATTGTGCAGACTACACAGGATCAAAAGAAGTTGGTATGCTGGCTAGTGACTCCAAGGACAGAAAAAAATAAATGAGAGGGGCCAGCAGGTGGCATAGTGGTTAAGGTACTGGACTCCCACATGGTCAACCGTGGTTTGAGTCCCAGACCTGGTGGCTTGAAACTCAAGCCGAGTGTCTGTGTGTACAAGGCCAAAATCCCAAGAGGAGAATGGAGCAGAGACTGTGGTGTGGCCAACCCCCCTGAAGGATAGTCTCTCATGTTCTCTGTCTCTCTGTGTGTCTCCAGCAAGTGCACATGCCCTATAGCAAAAATTTCTCTGAAAAAGAGAAAAAAAGAAAGGAACAAGATGTGAGAATATGACTGCAAGTAAAAAAGGAGAACTAGGGATTACATAGGGAAAATGACCCTCAACCCATGAATGATGAAAAGGAAGGAATTATGGAAGGGAGGCTGTAGGTATGTGTTTAGATAGCGGTGGGTGTGACATGGGGGAGTTCCTTCTCAATGGCCTTGCTTGTATTGATGACAAAGCCATCTGGGGGTTGAAGGGGAGAGTGTAGAGGATTCCAAAGGATGGATGAAGTTTGGAAGATCCACTGAGAGGATGATAGAGCTGATCAAAGAGGCGCAAAGAGATGGCTAAATGGGAGGAAAATTCCTAATGATTTGGGAAAATAGGACCCTGAAACACTGTTGCCAGTTATCTTTGCTCTGCAGTTTTTTCTCAGTAGAACTGAGCTACCAAGGGAGAGGGGCGGAAGAGGTAGGTTTTCATTTCATCTGGGTTTACAATTCAAAGATGTCATAGAGGGGCCTGCAAGTAGTGTAGTGATTAAGGCACTGGACTCCCACATGGCCGACTGTGGTTCAAGTCTCAGACCTGGAGGCCTGAAACTCATGCCCGATGCATGTATGGGAGCGCACTAAATCCCGAGAGAATAGAGGAGAAGGGACTGCGGTGTGGTCAGCCCTCCTGGGGGGTGATTTCTGTCTCTCTCTCTCTCTCCAGCAACCATACACACCCTATAGCAAACATCTCTCAAAAAAAAAAAAAAGTCATAGATATTGATAAAAGAGTAATTTATGTGATTGACTGAGAAGTCTAGACTGGGCAAACGCTATTTTAAAAAATCTATTTTATGAGATAGAGAGACTCCTTATCAGGGTCTCACCAAGCTGCGATCTGATCCCTCCTACTGGCCTTCCAGCTGGCAGGATCAAGGGTGTCTGGGTGGGAATGCCTGAAATGCTCACGTGGACCAGAGAGCCAAACCCACGGCCTTCTCGTATGGCCTCAGCCGTGCTGTGGCACCCTACTGCTGTGTAAGGTAGTGTTTGAGTCCTTAAACATTGGCCCAGCATCTGACTGGGTTCCTGATCCAGCTCTCTTTGCACTCAGGCACAGCTCCTAGGTCCCAGACTCACTTGTATATTTTCAGTTCCTTTGCATTCCTTGAAAGTGCAAGTAGCGGGACCAGCAGGTGGCATAGTGGTTATGGTGCCAGACTCAGACATGGCCCACTGCAGTTCAAGACCTGGATCTGGCAGCTTGAAAATCATAGTGGGCACATGTGCGTGAATGCCCAAAATCCCAGGATGAGAATGGAGGAGAAGGGACTGTGGCATGGCATGGCCATCCCGGCAGGAGTGTGATTTCTCATTTTCCCTCTCACTATCTCTCTCTGTTCCTCTTTGGTGAGCATACGTGCCCTATAGCAAAAATTAAAAAAAAAAAAAAAGTGCAACTATCTCATGTCTCAGAGCTTTCAAATATGCTAATATTTCTGATACTCATTTTCATACTCTACCAGCTAGCTTCTGCTTGTTATTCAAATTCTACTTAAATGTCTCAGAGACAAACTTCTCAGAGAAATATTCTTAGGCAGTCTGTCTTGGTAAGCAATTCTTTTTTTTTTTTTTTTTTTAAGAATTATTTTACTGAATTTTAGTATTTATTTAAATTTGACCAGAGAGAGAGATGAAAGAGAGAGAGAGAGAGAGTCAGAAAGCTAGCCACCAGGTCCCGGACTTGAACTGTGGTTGGCCATGTGGGAGTCCAGTGCCCTCAAACATCACGCCACCTGCTGGCCCCGGTAAGCAATTCTTGAAGCTGCACATTCTAGTCCCCTGTTCATCACATGTGAGGTATTTGCCTGCTCTCTTTCTTCCCCTGGATATTGCAAGTTCCTTAAGCATGCTTTCTTTGCTTTTCTGTGTCTTTCGCAGTTCTCTGTTCGTTGTAGTTGTTCAATGAATGCTTGCTGAGAGAATGACTAGATGAGCTGATAGTCCTAAGAAAGCATTTGCAAGGATACAGAGCAGGACCTCAGAGAGAGCACCTGGGCAGATAAAGCTATGCTAGAAATTTACCTTTCAGACTGGAGAGGGTTTCGACAATGACATCACTGGAGATGTGACCAGAGGAGAGGATTGCTCAAGCTGAGTGATGGTCTTCAGAGCTGTGAATGTCAAAGAACCGAAAGGCTGGTGTATGAGACTATTGATTTGTTCGAGTAATGACTACAACACTCAGGCTATGGATGCAGACTTGCCACAGTGGCACAGGGGAAATGAAACACTCCACAATGCTGAGGTCACATGGAAAGGTCCCAGGTTTGCACCCTGAGGCCTCACGGAACATTCTGGGTGCACGTGCATGCCCATGTTCTAGGTTGGATGAGGTTGGGGTAGACTGCAGACTCTGCTGGGAGGGTACCTCCATCTCTCACTCTGAAAACATGGAAACATAAACAAACCAAAGTAAGACATGGGTGCAAGTGAGGTTGGAAACTGGTGTAAAAAAAATCTAAGGTCCCAGGACCAGCAGTTAGCATAATGGCTATGTCGCTGGACTCCCATGTAGTCGACCACGGTTCACGTCCCGGACCTGGTGGTTTAAAACTCATGCTGGGCGTGTGTGCGTGTGTGCCCAAGATCCCGAGAGGAGAACGGAAGAGAAGGGATTGCGGTGTGGCTATCCCCTCTGGGGGGTGATTTCTCGCTTTCTGTCTCTCTGTCTCTCTCTGTCTGGCGAGTGCACGTGCCCTATAGCAAAATCCTCTCAAACAAACAAACAAACAAACAAAAACCTAAGGTCCCAAATCTTTAGTTATTAATGGGGAATGATGGAAAATCAGTAGATAACATCCCCAGGGAGAAGTGGATAGTAAAGCTATAGTGGCTTGAGATCAAGGAGGAGAGAGATGACTCTCAATGGGTGTCAGGACTCAGGATGTCAGCTAACTGGAGCAGAGCCCGAACCATGGGGCAATGAGCACAGTACCACTGCTGACAGCACTAAACATCTGTTGAAACTACAGTGTGTATAATTCAGAAAGGTTTTGTTTGTTGTTGTTTATAATATGGTGGGTATGCTCAAGAGGTTGGGGGGGGTGAAAGAGAGAGAGAAAATGGGAAAGCACTCCCCCAGGAGGGATGGCCATGCTGCAATCCCTTCTCTTCCATTCTCTTCTAGGGATTTTAGGCATGTGTGCACACACACCCAGTGTGTTCTCTTAAGGGTCTTGAGTCAGGGACTCAAACCCTGCATTTGGTCATGTGGGATCCAGTCACCATAACCACATACCACCGATGACCCATTTAAAAAGGTTTTTTTGTTTTGTTTTAAGTATGATTTTATTTTATGAGTAAATTTTCACCAGAGAGACCAGAAAGGGAAAGCAAGAAAGCAAGCTGGCAAGATCCAGGATTCCAACTGTGGTCAGCCATGTGGGAGTCCAGCATCTTAGCCACCATGCCACCTACTGGCCCCCATTTAGAAAAGTTTTAACAATACCTTGAACTGGCAGTTTCTGACTAACCAATGATTAATCAAATAATTAAACTAGTCAGAAATTTCTAATTCCAAAAGAGTCTCAGTGGGGTTTTTTTTGTTTGTTTATTTTTGGTTTAGCACTTAATACTATTCATGCAACTATACATTTTACATATTAACACCTGTCTCCCAAAGTTGTAAATTCCACAAAAGAACCATTTTGATCTATTTAATTTGCTCCTATATCCTTAATTCCTCAACAGGGCCTGGCCTATAATGAACACTCAGTAAACTTGTGTTAAATTAATGAATTCTACTTAATTAAGGGCTTGTTTTTTTTTTAGTTCATTGTCAGACTAGTTAACCTAGACTTGGTGAATAAAATGTACCTCAGTTTTCCCAATCATCCAGAAAGCTATTTTAGAAATAATCTGTGTCTCTGAAAGATCTAGGATTTTTGTTTTATTTTTTTCAGTAAAAGTTATAAGGAAAAACCTTTCTGGGATGTGATTATTAAATCCCAAGCTCTAGGGATCAGCAGACGGTGTAAACTTTACATTGCTGGGCTCCCACATAATCAACCATGGTTCGTCGAGGCCTGAACCCAGTGGCTTAAAACACACTGGGCGCATGTGCATGCGTGCCCAAAATCCCAAGGGGAGATTGGAGGAGAAGGGACTGTGGCGTGGCCATCCCCCCTGGGGGGTGATTTCTCGCTTTCTGTCTCTCTGACAAGTGCTCATACCCTAGAACAAAAATCTCTCTCTAAAAAACAAAACAAAACAAAACAAACAAAACCCCAAGCTCTATAATATCTACATATGATATAAGATATATCTCCATAATCTACTGCAACTTCTTATACAATGAAAGCATACTGAATGGCACTCAACACATTGATTTACCATGCACATATAAGCTTGAAAACTCACTGTTCATGAATTACTTCTCTAAGGTGCTGACTTTTTCAGTGTTACTTCTGGTAGTTTATTTAGAATTCATGCCCAGTTTTTATTTATTTATTTATTTATTTTCGGTAATTTATTTAGAATTCATGCCCAGTTTTTTTTTTTAATTAATTTATTTTTTTATCACAGGTCACATTGCTAAATCTTCAGTTCCTTATTTTCCTATGAGATTTATTTTTTATAAGAGATTGTTAAAAATACCTTTGGAGACCCAGCCTAGTGGTACAGTCAGTAGCAAGCAGAACTGCAGTGCTGGAAGCCATAGGGCCGACTGTAGGTATGAATTCCTGGGCCAACTTTGTGTATGTGTGTGTGTGTGTGTGTGTGTGTGTGTGTGAATGTGCCAGGAGCCAGAGAGCCTAGGAAGGGGGATCACAGAGTGACAAGACCCTGTTGAAGGTGCTTTTGTCTCTCTGTCTCTCTCTTTATCACATGGACACACACAGCTCCCTATCATGAATAAAACAAAAATAAAAATGTTAAAAATTATTGCAAGTAAGGGGGAAATATCTAGTTTTCCTTTACATTACAAGTTAAGTAACATATCATCAAAATTGGTCCGGCTGTGGTAGAGCAAGCGGGAGGGGACTGCTGCATGGTGACTGAGGCCACGTGGAGGGCCCAAGTTTAGCCCTGGGGCTGTGTGTGCCTGTGGTCCAGACTGACTAGAAGGCTGGGGCAGGAAGGATCACAATGTGGCGAGACCCTGCCAAAAATCTCTCTTCTACTCTCTCTTCCTCTTGGGCACAAGCTCTCTCTCAAAACCAAAACCACAGCAATTATCAGCACAAATGGAGCTCTGAAGTCATATTTTAAAATGTTTTCATGAGAGAGAGAAAGAGAGAGAGAGAGAGAGAGAGAGAGAGAGGATTTGACCACGCCACACTGAGACCCTCCCTAGTACTCCTGCCAGCATCATGGGCTGCCTATGGGTGAAGTTGACCCAAATCCTAATCCAGGCCTCCTGTGTGTGGCTCCAGTATCTATGGCTGTACCCCATCACCTAGGTCACTGCAGGCAGGCTTCTCATTTATTTTTAAAAACAATTAAAATACTGGACCCAGATGGTGTGGGTGGTGTTTTATTGGTGCAGCAGTAAAACAGGACACTCTGCAAAGCTGACCCACACGGGAAGGTTCTGGGTTCATATTTAGGATCCTCCCTAAGTATGCCAGGCATCTTACTCATGACCTGGAGCTGTCTGAAACTAAAGATGGGTTGCAGATTGGGAGCCTGCTGGAAATGCTGTCTTCTCTCTTTCTCTGTGTCTCTCACTCATGGAAGAAATAAATAAACTTTTAAAGTAACAGTGAAAATATTGTATATATTGCATAAGAAATTATACTTTTGTGATACTACTTTGAGGCATAGGTCATCCTTCCAGGCTTCCAGTCTGGAGCAGCGGTTGAGAACACTCTAGGAAAGCAAAGAAGGCAAATAAGCTTCTATCGTGCCTTGGAGATGGTCCTCTTTGACAGGGCGGTGGCACTCTGGATAGAGGAGAGCCCTACCGCATGGATCTGCAGGGTAAGAACTGACTGAGCTGGGACCATGGTGAAAAAACTGGCCATGATAGATTTTGACTGGTGTTTCCAGGGTTGCTAGATTGAGCAAATAAACTACAGAACAGCCAACTACATTAGAATTGAAGATGCATAATGAATAATATTTCAGTGTAAATGTGTTCCAAATAGGGCCAGCCCCATAGCCAATGGGTTAAGGGAAACCAACCCCATATGACCAATCACAGTTCGAGTCCCAGACCCAGAGGGTTGAAAACCACACTAGGAATGTGTATGTGTGTGTGTGTGTGTGTGTGTGTGTGTGTGTGTGTGTACCCCCCCAAATACTAACAAGATGAGGAAATGAAGGAGGGACTGTAGCATGATCATGTCCCATTGGGGGAGGTTACTGGGGGGGGTGCTCCCTCACTCCCCTTTTACCCAGACTACTTCTCCATCTCTCTCTCTTTTTCTCTCTCTTGCAAGCACACACACACTCTGGCAATTAAAAAAATTACATATATATATATTATATATCCAAAATATGCATGGGGCATACTAAAAAATTCTTGTTGTATATCTGAAATTCAAACCTAACTGCGTGTCCCTGAATTAACCTGGCAGGTTCTAAGCGCACCCTGGTGTTCCTGAGGCATTGAGGCTCCCCCAAGATGTGGACAAGGAGTGATGCAGATTCCTTGAATGGACCTCTTTGCCTGTGCTATACGGGGTAAAAGGGAATGGATCTCATAAGAGTGGGTGGGCATGTGCGTGTAGTCATTCTCAATGCTGGCCCTCTGCTTTTGATTCAGTCAATTAAATGAAGGTTAAAAATGAGGCTTTGACAGGGCAAACAGAAAAGGCTTTCACAGATGGACTAAGTAATGATGCAAAGCGCCATTAAGGAACCAGCCTGCTGATTCTGAGGGAGCCAGCGGCCCCTCTCCTCTGCCCACTGGCTTCTCATGCCTATGTATTAAGGGAAGTGGGGCAAGACTGGAGAGACTCCAGTTGTAAGCACATCTCTGACAGTTTACTTTTAATACCAGTGTTTGTATTGTGGAGAGGAATAGAGAAAGAAATCACCAGTGGCAGTTTGAATGCTCTTAAATGCCACCAGATAGCTAAACTGTGCAAGAAGCTTCGCTTTGAAAGCTCACCAATTCTGAATTTCATTTGTAAACCCGGGAAAGAAACCCAAAATAGGAAATTCAACAGTGAATTATTAAGCCCCGAGGATTTTGCACAGCAATTCTTATAAAAATACTAGATCTGATAATGCTTTCTTTGCAAATTTACAGCAAAATTTAGTACAGAAGAATCAAGATACGCATTCCTTATTATATCTACACACACACACACACACACACACACACACACACATTAGAGAAAGATTTTTGCTATAGGGCATGTGCACTAGCCAGAGAGACAGAGAGAGAGAGAGCAAAAGTGAAAAATCACCACCCGGGGAGATGGCCATGCTGCAATCCCTTCTCCATTCTCCTCTTGTTGGGATTTTGAGCACATGTGCACTCTCGTTCCTTGTAAGTTTCAAGCTTCTGGGTTGGGATTCATACCATATTTGGCCACATGGGAGTCCAGCACTTGAACCACTGTGCCACATGCTGGCCCCCACACACATGCATTTTTATTGGTAGAGAATACATGCACTTGTCAGTGAAAGAGAAAGAGAGAGAAAGCAACACCCCCCCCCCCCCCCCACACACACACACTGGACATGGTCAACTGTATGGCTTAAGTCCTGGACCCAGAGGCCTGAAAAACACACTGAGCACATGTGTGTGCCCAAAATCTGCAAGGAAAATGGAGGAGAAGGGATTGTGGTGTAGTCATCCCCTTTTGGGGGTGATTTCCTACTTTTCTTCTCCCTTTCTCTGTCCCTAGTGAGAGCACTCACCCTATAGCAAAACTTAGAAGAAAAAAAAGAAAGAGAATAGAAAAACTGACATCTACTCAGTATATGACTTTAAAAGATCATGACTTCAAGAAGCTCCCCCTGGAAACCAACCCATGTTGTAAAACAAAAGCCACCCTCAACCAAAGTGATTACAGGTAATGGCTCTTTCATTTAGTTTTGCAAGATTCATGGCTTCTGCAGCAATAATTGGTCTGACTGAATTCCAATTATTGGTTTATCTGCGGATCTAATTTGAAATTCCAGTACAGAGTATTTTAGCTGCTTCCTCTTTAGGCTCCCTGTGGTTTTTGCTGTCATCCCCTCCCCACATATGTCTCACCCAGGGAACACTCTCCATTTCAACGCTATTAGATTGGCCACATTAGAGACTTTTGTTAATTCATCCCTACTATTGTGGTTACTATTAACTAATGCATAAGTGATGTTGATGAATTACTGAAGACCCTGAACCAATTTCTAGAGCAGGTCCAGGCTTAGAATAACGCACTGGGTAAAGCTTTGGGTTTTTTTTTGAGAGTAATACTTGATAGGATGATGTCTCATTCTGTCCCCAGTCTTCTGAAAGTCATCCTAGCCTTATGGATTTAATTTTATGTGTCACAGTCGATCAGTGCACTGTTAGATACAGGACTGCCAAGGAAAGAAAACTCGGTGATGATTTTTAACCATGTTGCCAATAAAAATCTTACATCGACTGAGTCTAACTTTCCTTGTCGAGTCTTTGAACATGGCTGTGGAGTATGGACTTAATAAAAATTGACCTATTACACAATTCTGTGCTTCAGTTCATTGGTAATGAGGAATGGATTGGCTGTGATGATATTGTGGTCACACAACTGAACAAACCTTTCTTGAGAAGCTAAAGATCTTTAGGGACACTAGTCAGGAAGTCAAGCATTTTAAAAAGTTGCCAAGGAGAGCAGCAGGTGGCATGGTGGTTAAGGCGTTGGCCTCCCATGTGGTTGACTGTGGTTTGAGTCCTGGACCCAGCAGATTGAAACTCACTCCGGGTGCATGTGTGTGCATGTGCAAAATCCCAAGAGGAGAATGTAGGAGAAGAGATTGTGGCATGGCCAAGCCCCGGGAGGTGATTTTCTCACTTACTGTCTCTCTGTCTTTCCAGTGAGAGCATGTGTCCTATAGCAAAAATTTCTCTCTCAAAAAAAAAAAGCCAAGATCTGTCTTACCAAATCCTTCATAAACATTGAAAGTAATAGTAATGCTGGCATTTTCTGCACTTCTGTGTGAATTAGATCGCATCTATATTGTATTACTAATGTCAATTCTGCCTTGTGACTTTCTAATAGACATTGTACAATAGGTTTCTCATCAGACTTTCACCAAATAAGAATCAAGAGAGTTTGCCAGCAGAAATTTTGCATCATTGTCTCATTCTCCTGTATTGCGGAAAAGCTCCTTCAGCGATTAACTCTCACACAAATGACAACATACGTAAAGCTTCTAGAACTGAGTGCATAATATATGCTACCGGCACATTTGCTATTAAAATTGTTATTACCATTTATCATAAAAGGTCTCGGTACACATGTTATGTTTTAGGGCTTACAAACTTTAGCATTGTTTATAGTTCTGCCTTAGAAGACCAGTTCCTTGAAAGACATTTAAAACCTGATACATGGCAATTCCTTAATCCCTAGACGTTTTATCTACAAAATTAATAAAGATATTTAGGAAATCTCTTAAAACGTAATAGAATGTTTTCTTCATTGTCCAAAATGTGTCTTTATCTTCATTACTGGTTATGACTATATCTGTCCTTTGACACTAAACATGGAAGGAGATTGGGATGAAGCCTTCATCTTTCTGCATTTTGCATTCTACCCCATGTGTATCTTAACTTTTTGTTGTCTTACAGGTCTTTAGAATATTTATTTTACCACGGTCCATCCATAGTACAACAGTTAAGTGTTGTGCAGAATAAGCTGGATTCTGTGGTTGACCATGGTTTGAGTTCTTGTGTAGTGATTTTTGTGGCTGGGGAAAACAAAACAAAACAAAACAAAACAAAAAACATGCTGGGCATTTGCACACGTGCCCAGGATCCTTACAGGCTAGAGAAATTGAGGAAAAAAGAATTGCAGAGTAACCAGGCTTCACTGGCGGGGTTTTCTCTCTCTCTCCCTTTCTCTTTTTATTTGTCTCCATCTCATGTATGTGTACATAGTAATTTTACCTTAAAGGTAAAAATTGTCCAGCCCCTGAAATTTGTATTTTCTTGTTATCAACAAACTTTTTTCTTTCCTTTGGCGTTACTTAATGGAATCTTTTCAAGTTCCTGAGCAGCAAGAGACTGCAGTATTAAATATTAAGTATCTAATATTCATTCTACCTCTATAAAAGCAACAGATACAAATTATTTTCTACCTCCTTTACAGGGACAATAAGGACATATAAAAGAAAGTTGACAAGTACAGCTTCCAAGGTAGTTCTTCACAGATCCAGTAGCTTTTTGATCCTCTAAGCTTCTTGTCTAAAATGTGGGTGTGATGGCTAGAGCTACAGGGACCATCTTACACCATGAGATGACTTTGAGACTGGACACTAAAAAAGATACAACAGAAACATAGACAGAGCCTGGGGGCTGGCTCTGTGGCATTGTTCACAAGGAGCTGGATGCCATATGGTGGCCTTGGGTTGAATCCCCAGCTTGGTCAGCCTAAAATACACTGGACACGTGCACGAAATCCCAGATAGGATAGTCTGGAGGGCTGGAAAAAGGGGACTGTGGCATGACCAGATCCTGTGGAGGATGCTTGTCTCTCTCCCTCCCTGCTCTTACTTTCTTGTGTGTACACTCTAAAATGAACGATAGTAATAATCAAAGAATGTAAGTACCTAAGATTCTCTGGAGCTTCTGAGACACCCCTGAACCTCCCAGCCCACCTTGGGCTTTGTTTTAAAGCAGAGAAAAACTAATCCCTGTATTATTTTAGGCACCCTTATATATTTTTTTATCTTTAAATTTACTTATTTTTACATTAATTCACTATACATCATTACAGCATACCAATGAATTTTCCATCCAAAATACACTGTATATTGGCTCAATCAAGCACATCAACATACATGTTATCAGCAAATAATTTTCCAATTCTTATGTCTTGTATACTTGTTTTTGCCCTCCTGGATTCCCTATCCCTCACCCTCTGCCATGTCCCACCCTCCTCCCACATTGTCTCTGGTATCCATGGTTGCTTTCTATGCCTTTCCCCCCATTTAATTGATTTGCTAATGAACTTATTTAGTCTAAATATATCCAATAGCTAGCACAGCTGATATATACCTATGCATGAACCCAAGTCTGACTTTAATACCAGCTGTCAAATGTCTGTGGTAATTCCTAAAAGACTACGTACCCACAGTCTTTTTGCCTATTGGGATGCTTCAGAGTGGTCTTTTTACCTTAAAGCTTTTAGACTTTGAGGACACAAGTTCCTCAGACAGAATCTGAGGATGAAACAGAATTTATGCCATGGTTGTGTCCCACTTTATGAATTATTATGTACAACTACTTTTTTTAAATATATGGGACTAGCAGTTAGCGTAATAGCTATGTCGATGGACTCCCATGTAGTTGACCGCAGTTCAAGTCCCGGACCCGGTGGCTTAAACTCACGCCGGATGTGTGTGTGTGCGCACCAAAATTCCGAGAGGAGAATGGAGGAGAAGGGATTGCGGCGTGGCCATCCCCACTGGAGGGTGATTTCTCACTTTCTGTCTCTCTGTCTCTCTCTGTCTGGTGAGCACACTATAGAAAAAAAAAAAACCTCTAAAAAATTTAAAAAATAGACCATACATTAGTTTATTTTTAACACCCATCATGCCATCAATTCATAAGGAATAGGTTCCTTTCCATTGCTTCTCATAAACTGTGCTTCTCTGAGTGGAGCAGGCTAGCACTTTAGTTGAACCCAGGTACCTTTCTCTTTGACTTCCTTCTTTTTCTGGTCATTTTCCTCCACATGTTTTTGGAAGCTCTCTCTGCTCTTAGAATGCTTAATAAGCTCAATTCCCTTGGCAAGAATCTTGCCCTTAACTTATTTGTTTACAACAATGCCAACAGCATGCTGGGTAACATTGTAGACTTCCAGTTTTGCCATGGTAACATTTGTGGACCATTTCTTTTTGAACAGTACCCATTCCTTTGATGTCTACATTATCACCTTTCTTGTAGATCCGCATATATAACGCCAAAGGAACAACTCCATGTTTTCTAAAAGGCCTAGAGAACATATAGTGGGTGCCTCTCCTCTTTCTGTGTCTGTCATCATTTTGGTTAATTACTGGAAGATGGTGGTTCCAGCTAAAAGGAAGGTGTACAACTACTTTTAATATGTTATTTTTATTGCTTTTAAAGCCATTGGAGCTTAAAGAGTAAATATTATAGTTCTATGATTAGACACTAATTTTATATCTACATTTCTCTCTATAGAAATAGATATATAGGGGGAACCAGCAGTTAGCGTAATGGCTATGTCGCTGGACTCCCACGTAGTTGACCGCGGTTCGTGTCCCAGACCTGGTGGCTTAAAACTCACGCCGGGCGCGTGAGCGTGCATGCATGCCCAAGATCCCGAGAGGACAATGGAGGAGAAGGGATTGCAGCGTGACCATCCCCCCTGGAGGGTGATTTCTCGCTTTCTGTCTCTATGTCTCTCTCTGTCTGTCTGGCGAGTGCACGCGCCCTATAGTGAAAATCTCTCCAAAGAAAAAAAGGAAAAAGAAAAAAAAGAAATAGATATATGGGTAATATATATATTATGTAATATATAGACAATGTGTTATTTAATATATAATACATATCAACAGACATATATGTACACATGTACACATATTTTTGCTGTTTTCTCAAGTCTCTAATTACCTTAATTATCAATTGTCTTGCTTGAAAGCATCATCTTGTAAATAGATGCAAAGGAAAAGCCAATTAGGCAAGAGAATATACTAGATTGCCAAACTTTATAAATTCAGTTATTTTGATTGGTTAAACTCATCTATTTCCTCTGAACTTAAATTTACATCTAAGCATGAAAAGAACTCATTACAGCCCATAGGCTCTTAACATTTATTTAATCCATATATCTAACAAAGTAGTCAGAGGATAAATATGTAAAGACTTTCAGTGAATGGGCTGCCACACAGAAAACTCTTTGCTGATTGGTCAGTTCAGTCCATTTCTTTTACTAGTGGATTTCCCTAAGGTCTCTGGATGACACATGGTGGACCACATGGCTCAAGTTTTGGACCCAGTGGCTTGAGAACCATGCCAGGCTTGTGTGTGTGTGTGTGTGTGTGTGTGTGTGTGTGTGTCCGAAATCCCAAGAGGAGGAAAAAATGAAAGAGAAGGGATTCCAGCTTGATCATGCCCCATGAGAGACGCTTTCTCACTTTCTCCCCTTACCTCCTCTTCCTCTGGTGACAGCACAGACCCTATGGCCAAATTATTAAAAAAAAAATGCATTTCCCACAAGGACAATGCCTCCTACTAGAGGAGTTGGCAGGACAATGTTAGGAATGCCTTATGCTATGTTATAGATACAAACTGCCTTAGAATTTTTTTTTTTTTGAGAGATTTTCACTGTAGGGCCCGTGCGCTCGCCAGACAGACAGAGAGAGACATAGAGACAGAAAGCGAGAAATCACCCCCAAGGGGGGATGGCCACGCCGCAATCCCTTCTCCTCCATTCTCCTCTCGGGATCTTGGGCACGCACGCACACGCGCCCGGCGTGAGTTTTAAGTCACCGGGTCCGGGACACGAACTGTGGTCGACTACGTGGGAGTCCAGCAACATAGCCATTATGCTAACTGCTGGTTCCCCCTTAGAATTTTTTAAAAATTTACCAATAAATAAGTTTACCTTAAACATGTTTCAATTTTCTTTGATTTTTTTGTAGGCCCAGAAATAAAACCCTTTCTCCTAGAGCACCTTTGCTTTGCTAAACCTGATAAATGTTTAGCAATGCAGAGAACAAACAAGGATGGATTACAAGATTAAAATGTCACTCTTTTATTGATACGCTCTAGCTGGAAGAACAACTGTTAAACATCAATGCACAGAATTAGGTCGATGAACTCAGTTACACACAAGCACAACTACACAACCAAAGGCTGCCCCACATGCAGGCCTGGTCCCTCCCCACATGGAAACCTGGATGTGTAGACATAGAGATGGACAAATAGACCAGACAACAAGCCGTTGTCTGACAAAGTGAAAAAAGGATAAAGGGAGGTTAGTTTTGGCTAGTCCAACTCTTTTTCCCAAACTCATTAATCTGGTCAGTTTCTCCAATTTCACCAATAAGAGGAAGTGAGAGCTGGAGGTAGGAGGTGTAGAATGTCGGGACAACAGATGGCATAAAGGTTACAACACTGGTCTCTCATTTAGTCAACTGCAGTTAGAGTTCCAGACCTGGTGGCTTAAACCTCACACCGGGCATGTGTGTGTGCATGCACAAAATCCCAAGAGGAGAATGGAGGAGAAGGGATTGCGGCGTGACCATCCCCCCTGGGGGGTGATTTCTCGCTTTCTGTCTCTCTGTCTCTCCGGCGAGCGCATGCACCCTATAGCAAAAATCTCTACTGGAAAAAATAATAATGATAACGTAGGGAAGTGTCTTCTCTCATGGCGACCATGGGAGTGGGGTATAAACGCCCACTCCATGCAGCATCCCCACACAACACCCTCTTTCATTTCTTTTTTTTTTTGGAGAGATTTTCACTGTAGGGCGCGTGCGCTCGCCAGACAGACAGAGAGAGACATAGAGACAGAAAGCGAGAAATCACCCCCCCAGGGGGGATGGTCACGCCGCAATCCCTTCTCCTCCATTCTCCTCTCAGGATCTTGGGCACGCACGCACACGCACCCGGCGTGAGTTTTAAGCCACCGGGTCCGGGACACGAACCGCGGTCGACTACGTGGGAGTCCAGTGACATAGCCATTACGCTAACTGCTGGTTCCCTTTCATTTCTAAACTATCATTTTGACATGGCCAGGGAAAATGCTTTCCTGTTTTAAAGTTGCTGCTGACTTCAGGTTTCTTATTAATTGCTGGGATAACAATGCTTGGTCAATAATCTCAAAGATTTTTAGCAAATAAGGGCAGAAGATAAGTTTAAACACATTTCCTGAAATGATGTGAATCATTTCAAAAGCAACAAGGAGTGAATTCATCAGGAGGCTAGTCTGAATCAGCAAGGAAAAAACCCAAGTGCCCTGGAGCATCCATCACACTGGGAGACCAAAATTGATGTCATTGCTGTGTCTGCTGCTGCGAAAACATGGACCAGAGAGTCATTCTGCTCAGAGGGCTTCCCTTGTTACTGCTGACCTAGAAAAGTCAGGCAAGCTAGGAGAGCAGGAGTGGAGTTAAAGACCAAGCTGACCTCGTTGGTTAAAAAATATTTTGGGGCCAGCAGGTGGCATAGAGGTTAAGGCACTGAACTCTCATGTGGCCAATGGTGGTTTGAGTCCTGGACCTAGTGGCTTGAAACTCACAATGGTGTGTGTGCGTGCATGCCCAAAACCAGGGAGTTATTGCGTTATGGTGATCCCTCTTAGGGTGGGGAATGATTTCTCTGTTTTTTTTTTTTTTTTTTCTGTATATCTGGTGTGTGTGCGAGCTCTATAGCAAAAACTACTCTTCAAAAAAAAATACACACACACATACATATATATAATTTCAATATAGGATTAAAGTCCAAGTGCTGCCCATTGGTCCAAATTCAGTTCACAAATGCCTACTTTGAGAACAAACTATTAGGCAAATATACCTGCACTCACATGTAAACGTATTGTTGTACCATACTCCTTTGACTGCCCTTCTTAATGCTACATTTAACTTTGAGTAGCAAGCAACTCCTGCAGTCCTACTGCTTCTAAAAAAGCCCATCAAGCTATAACTTGTTATCTAAATAAGCTATCAAGAGGATCTTAACCTGATAGCCTTTTGGATTAAATCTACCTAACTCCATGCTTTCAACACTCTGGGTCACGCAGTCAGAGAGGTTTCTTGGTAATATATGGTTTTTGATCTTATCTGACTTGCTACCCCTTCACTCCAGCTCTCCATTTAAAATCACTTCCCTAAGAGTG
>NW_006206919.1:441108-451151 GCF_000334495.1 Tupaia belangeri chinensis
AGCTAAGGACAATCCAAAGAATAATGGAGGATGTAATCTTTTTAAGAGCATTAACCAACCCTTTTATCCTTTCTGAATAAGAGGTTTCTATCAAACCACCCTGTCCTTCCCTCAACTCCTCTAGCAGATGGCGGGGTGTGGTTCTTTGCACCAGGAATACTTAGGAGAGTGAAACAAGAGGGAAAAGGCTGCTGATTTCCCAAGGCTGAAATCCATGAAGGCTATCCAGCTGCCTCTCTGGCATGACGTATCAAGCTAGGGATAGTCCCTTGAAGCTAAATATTTTGGTTGTCACTTTTCCTCTGAAAGTTTTCCTAAGAGAGAGAATACTAGAGAACAAATATGGATGGGTTTCAAAAACCCTTTTCCTGATTCCTAGCAGTCTATCAGGAGACTCAGTATGAGCAAGATGGAAAGGTACAAGGAGAGGGGCCAGCAGGTGGAACGGTGGTTAAGGTGCTGGACTCCCACATAGTCGAACATGGTTGGAGTCCTGGACCTGTTGGTTTGTTCTCTCTCTCACTCTGGTCAAACTGAAGAATGAGAATAATAAATGTTTTTAATTTTTTTTTTAAAGAAAAATATTAAGTATATAGGAACTCAGGCTCTCCTAGCAGAGAGCTGTCAGCAAGTTCCTTCATGGAAGCTGAGCCATCTCCCATCACTTTGATAGGAGCAAGGAGGATCCATCACCCAATCAGCAACCGGAGAGGACCTCTCTTGCCTCAGTAACCAGCTCCTTGACTAGTGATTGCCCTCCTAGAATGCCTCCTGTTTGAATTTTCCTTGTGGGCAGCTTCAAGACACTCACAAAGGTCACCCTGATCATCTTGTGGCATTGTAATGAACCGGGAAGGCCCTGTAGCTTCGTGTCAGATGGGCTAAATAACAAAAGTTGCGATACCTCTCCCATTATATCTATGCAGTGGTTAAACACCCTCACATGATCGTCATTTTTCTGGATGACTTTAAAGGCATTCCATTAGATTTTTGAGTTTGTGTGTAGGAATGCATTTGATGCTCACTTCAAACTCACTTAGCAGGCAGGGACTCACACTGAAGAGAGACCTCATCAAAGGCTGCTTGAGTTCTTCCTTTGCCTCCTCTATTCGGTTCCCTCTGGAAATCAACTAACTTCTGAAGGAGACTGACAGAAATCCCTTCTCTCACAACCTTTCTGCTCAAGGAGATAGTTTCACAGATGCATCCTGGTTTCACAGGACAGCACTGCCAACTATGTACTAGAGAAGAAGAAACCTATCTGAACCCATCACAAGATTCAGTGAATGTTGTTCAAACACCAGACATCCAGAGACCAGAGGTGACTCAGTGTCATGCTCAAATTCAAATCTGGGGCCAGCCAGTGACGTAGTGGTTATTAAGGTGGTTGGGTACCAGATGACCAAATGAGTTGTTTGAGTCCTGGTCCCGGCTGCTTAAAAAACATGCCAGGTGGAATCAAAAGATGGTGTAATGGTTACATCACTGCATTCCCACATGGTCGACTGTGGTTTGAGTCCCAGACCTGGCGGCTTAAACTCATGCCAGGCACGTGAGTGTGTGCCCAAGGTCCTGAGAGGAACTGGAAGAGAAGGGATTGTGGCATGACCATCTGCCCTGGGGGATGATTTCCTGCTTTCTGTCTCTCTATCTCTCTAGGAAGCACATGTGCCCTATAACAAAATTTCTCTCTCTCTCAAAAAAAAAAAAAAAAAAAAAAGCCAGGTTTATGTGTGTGCTCAAAATCCTAAAAGAGAAATAGGTGGAGAAGGGATTACAGACTGACTGAGCTGTTCTCTCTCTCTCTTTCTCTCCCTCCCTCTCTTTCTCCAGCAAGTCCTTGTTCTCTCTAGCAAATTAAAGAGAAAAAAGAAAAAATCGTATCTGGATAAGGTCTGGACAAATTTAAAAAGGGGATAGGTTAACACTTTAAATCCTGTGATACTAGATCTCCATGTTTGTGGGTGAATCTGAGTAGGTTCTACTATGCTTATGATCCCCCACACACCCACACTTGTGGATTCTTTAATTTTTCTTTTTTGAGAGGTTTTTGCTATAGGACCTGTGCGCTCACCAGAGAGAGATAGAGAGAGATAGAGAGAAAGAGAGAGAGAGAGAAAGAGAGAAAAAGAGAAATCATCCCACGGGGGGATAGCCATGCTGCAGTCCCTTCTCTGCCATTCTCCTCTTGGGATCTTGGGCACACATGCACACGCACCCGGCGTGAGTTTAAACTACCAGATCCGGGACTCAAACCATGGTCGAATACATGAGAGTCCAGCGATATAGCCTTATGCCAACTGCTGGTCCCCTTGGTGGATTATTTTAATACCACGAGCTCTTTCAGTCTCTTCCTCATGGTCTGCTAATACAACCCTGAACGTTTCCTGATAAATTGTACCTAACTGGTCAACCTTATTGTGTTTCTCCCAAAAACAGAATTGATTTTTTATCTATATATTGTTCTGATTAATTAAAACTACTTTGATTGAAATGATCATGCCAGGGAATTTTTTTTTCAATTGAAATAAGGTTTTCTTCTCAGCAACATAGCCACTGCTGAAATTAATCCTGCACCTCTCCCTCCTCCCTGTCCCCCCGTCACCCCACTGCCCTGTGCCCACGCTGGTCTGTTTAAAACTGGTGATTCTCTGTCATAAACATTCCAGGATACGGTGAACAACACAGTATCCAACGCTGTAGTCTAAAGGTTACTTTTTTAAAAATCGAACCCAAATGATTCTAACTTTCCATTGAAGAGTTTAACATCCTGCAGTCTCAGTATCCACAAGTGCTGTTAACCAGTTCTACTGATACAAACATTTCTTTGCAAGCATTTACTGAGATATTATAAATTACTTAAGTACAACAGTGTAGTTTCTCTCCCTTAATCTTGATCTGATCCCTGAGGGGCTATTTATTACAGATATATACAACTTGTCATTAGAAGTGAAATTAATGTAATAGGACACAAGTAGCCTCACATTGTTTAAATGTGCTTCAGAAAGTTAGCAAATTTAGTTCAGTGAATACTTATATGATCTTTTGCCTGAAAAGCAGTAAGGAAGGAGTGAGGCCAAGGGGAAAGGGGCAAAATATTAAACACTGTTCACTGTAGGTGGCCAATTAATACCCTGTATCCAAGCTGGAACAAATCCTTCTACTATATACATAAAGTATATAATCTCTTATCTGCTTAGGCATTATCAAATATTTTAGTAAATCCTAGCAACTTCAAACACAGGTTTAGTGGAATGTGGTGCTAAAACATGCAAAGTCAAGAATCAAGTTTTTTAAGAACATAATCTGTTTTAGAAGGTTTCAAGAGAACTGCTTTGCAATGCCATTATAATCTCATCCCATGACGAAAGACGTCTGATCTGGCAAAACAACATTACGCGCGTTAAAGCAAAACGCACAACTTCGCCTTTCCAAATGAGAGCCATAAACAGAAAAAATCATTTTCACTTTTTGGAAGTTGAGCAGCGATTGGTTTGGTTCTCAACATTTGGTCACCAGATAATAATAACTTGAGAGAGAATTCTAATAGATGGTGTGACATTAGTGTATGACCCACCTGGGAGCTGTGCCAGTATTAATTCGACTGTGTGGTCTGTATCTCATCATCAAGTTAAAAGTAATACAATTAATTAGACCACAAGCATAAAAAACAAAATTACTAACTTAACCGATAATACAGCTCTGACAAAATTCAAGTTTTCAGTTACCCATACTCTCATGTTTCCCCCAAATACACTGTCCTTTTTTTTTTTTTCTTGTTCTTTGACAACTAGGATATATTTTAAGTGTCTTTCATCTTTCCCATCTTCTTCTGGGATTTTGCTCATGCACTCAGGGTGGTTCAGATGAAAGATCGAAAGTAGGTAAAGTGAGAAAAATCCCCTTTTCAGAGCGAGGCACACACAGCATGAAGCCAGAGAGAAAAGTAAAGAAAAAAAAAAATCACAGAGAGACAGACCGAACTGCATGTAGAAAAGTGATCCAACCTTGTATTTGAAAGCAAAACCTCTGTGATGAACTTGACTTACAAGTGTAATATTTTACGCTTTTTATATAAGCCAGAATGCATAGAGCAAAAAGACAGTTCCTAGCTAAAAGCACGGGAAAAAGAAATAAAAAAAAAAAAGCATGTCATATTATTTTTTAATGGGTGATTTGCTTAGTAGGGTTTGAGTAGCATAAGTAATTTAGTGCTTGTAAGTGATGCAAGATAACACTTTCTTGTAATTTTATATAGTAAGCAAAGATTTAGAATATTTACAGACCACCCTGAGTAAGAACGTCACTGGATTCTAGGAGCATGCTCAGACTAGAACATTTATCTTAAAAAAAAAAAAAAGAAAAAAGAAAAGTACCCAAAGGCCCTCAGGCCATATATGGCTATAGCGGAAGGTATGATTTTGACCTTCCAGTGTCTGCAAACTTAGAGCCGGGAGTTCTTGCAACCTATTGGAGGATTTTCTCACTTTAATTTGCTATGAATGTTATAATCTTATCAGATCCAACCAGTGACTATACTAAAGAAGAAGAGATCCCCACAGTCTAATACCTGACAGAAAGAGAGCATGAAGCTATTCGCACTGTTCTGAGTAACAGCCTCCTGGTGTGGGGGATATGATTCAGAGTCCAAGTTTTTTCCATCATTTGCAAACCAGCATATTGCATTGTTTTGCTATTTGAGTGCTGCTGCCTGTTCTATTCTCATGGGTAGACCCAGAAAGGAGGTCTATGAATTCTATTGTAGACTGTACACAGCCAGACCAGTGTTAAGTTCCTTTGACTGATATATGGGTCGTCTTGAAACAGTCATAATTTCTCTTTATTAGCCACAGTTCAAGTCCCGGACCCGGTGGCTTAAACTCATGCTGGGTGCGTGTGCGTGCGTGCCCAAGATCTCGAGAGGAGAATGGAGGAGAAGGGATTGCGGTAAGGCCATCCCCCCTGGGGGGGGGGGGGGGTGATCTTGCTTTCTGTCTCTCTGCTCTCTCTGTCTTTCTAGCAAGCACATGCCCTGTACCAAAAACCTCTCAAAAAAAAAATTGGTAGGGGAATGTTCCAAGTTTTCAGTCGTGAAGCGTTTCTTTCCTTTTCCCCCCATATAATGTAATCGTAATGAATACAGTATTCTTTTATTTATATTCTAAATGTATATTTCCACAGAAGCTCTGTGACATTCTGTATTAGTTGACACATGCTCCCATGTCCGATCTTAAAGAGAGGAAGCCCCTGTGTATTTTTCCCATTACTCAGCAGCTGGATTCCCCCCATTGGTTATTTCCTTTATAGGAATTTGGGGTCAGCATGGATCCTTTTTTGGTTCTCCTTGCTGTAGCGTGATTCAGCACCGAGCACAATGAACACCACCACCTCTGTCTCGAAGGTCTCTCATTCCTACTTACACATGAATATAATGCTTACCCAGCTATTTGCTTAGCTCTTTCTATAATGCTAAGAAGGTCTTAGAATTAGTCACCATTGGGACCAGCAGATGACTTAATGGTTATGTCCTTGGACTCCAATATAGTCGACTGTGGTTCAAGTCCCGAACCCGGTGGCTTAAACCTCATGCTGGGCATGTGTGTATGCATGCCTAAAATCCTGAGAGGAGAATGGATGAGAAGGAATTGTGGCATGACCATCCCCCCTGCAGGGTGATCCCTCACTTTCTGTCTCTCTCTGTCTCTCTGGCAAGCGCATGTGTCCTATAGCAAATATCTCCCTCTAAAAAACAAACAAACAAAAATACAAAAAAAAAAAAAAACAAAAAAAAGAAATTAGTCATAGTAATTACTTCTCTATCAAGCAACTTATGTAACAGGTGCCAGACAAGTGAGTGTTTTCTATATTCAGGGACATATCACCATGACACTGTTTACCTGCAAGTCACAATCAACTTGGGGTACAGTTTTCTGAATCTTTTATGTTAGGTATCAGTACATTTTGTTTTTTAGTCAAAGAAAGGCTCTTAGTTTCTCCACCTTGCTCCTTCCTGGATTCCTGAATTACACAATATAAATCTTTATTTTAACCATATTAACTACTCTAGAAAACACAGTTTTGTGTAAAAACATCCTTATTATTTAAGTTTTGTAACCACTGTAATTCATTAAGTCTGAGTGAGTGCAACAAAGAGCCTTGTATTTGCTGATAATTTATAGTATATATAGTTTTGGTTTTCTTTTAAGTTGTTGTCATAGAGGGTGTGGACTCTCCAGACAGAAACAGAGAAAGACAGTGAGAGGAAAATCGAGAAATCAGCCCCCAAGGGGGATGGCCATGCCACAATCCCTTATCCTCCATTCTCCTGGGATTTGGGGCATGTATGCACACATGCCTGGTGAGATTTTCAAGGTGCTGGGTCTAGGGCTCGAACCACAGCCAGCTATGGGAGTCCAATGCCTTAACCACTATGCCACCTGTTGGCCCCATAGATATTGATTTTAAGGATAGGCAAATATAACTTGCCACCTTAAATTCAGGAGATTAGCATTTCTTTTTTCTTTTTTTTTTGAAGACAGAATTTTTGCTATAGGGCACATGTACTCACTGTAGAGACAAAGAGAGACAAAGAGACAGAAAGCAAAAAATCACCTCCTGGCATGTGGGGGATGGTCACACCACAATCCCTTCTCCTCCATTCTCCTCTCAGGATTTTGGGCACGCACACAAACACACTGGCATGAGTTTTAAGTCACCATGTCTGGGACTTGAACTGGGGTCGACTATGTGGGAGTCCAGTGAAGTAATCATTACACCATCTGCTGGACCTGAAATTAGCTTATCTTTTTTCTTTCTTTAAAGAGATTTTTGCTATAGGGTATGTGCACTTGCCAGAGAGACAGAGACAGAGAAAGTGAAAAATCCCCCCTCCCCCCCAGGAAGGAATGGCCACACCGCAATCTCTTCTCCTCCATTCTCCTCTCATTCTCATGCACGTGGCATGTGCACACTACCTGGCATGAGTTGCAAGGCTCCGGGTCTAGGACTTGAACCGCAGTTGGCCATGTGGGAGTCCAGCAACATAACCATTACACTATCTGCTACTGGTCCTGAGATTAGCATTTCTAAATGATGATTAATTACATGGGTTCCTTAGCCTTGTTCAGAAAACAGGTCCCATTATATATAGATAGAGGCAGAGATTTAAAAGCTAACTTAACCATAGGACTTTATTAAAAGATCAATAGACACACTTTACAAGCCAAGAGATGTATAGTGATTGAAGGTATAAAATAAATTAAAATGAAAAAAAATCTATATATAACTTTAAATATCCCTAGCCTGGCACTCATCTGGAGCTCATTCCTCTTGCAGATCTGCACCTCAGAGGTACATAGGAAACAACCCAACACCCCCCACAGACACAAGTAACATTCTCTAGGGGCATTTGAAAGGGGACATTTGACCCTCAACTAGTGGTAGATGAGTCTGTTACCTTCTATTGTGATGCTTCCCCATGGCAGATTTGTAGCTATTATTTATAGGAAACCAAAAAAAAAGCAAACAAACGAAAAAGTCCTAGGGATATTCAGATTAAAGTTTCTAAACTCAAAAAACTCAAGGAGTGAGTCATAGCTTATTCAAAATTAGAACCTTGGTAGGAGGTGGGACTGGTGTGGAAGTGGGGAAGAGACTAGCAGAGAAAGCTCTCCCTCTGGAACTATATGACTGTGCTTTTATCTGCTGTATCCATTGCAGGACTCTGACTAAAGATTCTCCTATTCAAAGAAAGAGAAAAAGAAAATGCTATTTAGTACATATACTAGACTAATGTGTTACTAGAGCAATTACAGCAATTCAGAAGAACTGTTTAGCAACGGAATTATTTTCTTCCAAATAAAAACTTGCTTGAAATTATTTTAGTATTAATTATGGGAATGTGAATCAGCTAGTACCCCACAGAAAAGATAGTAAATAAGTACTGCAGCAAGGGCTTTATAAGGACACAACTCTGGAGAGATGTATATTAATATAAAAATGAATTCTCTTCTTTTTTTAAGAGAGTTTTTTTTTTTTTTTTTGCTATAGAGTACATGTGCTCACTAGATAGAGAGACAGAAAGTGAGAAATTGCCCCACAGGAGAGTGGGGGCACGCCACAATCTCTTCTCCTCCATTCTCCTCTCAGGATTTTGGACATGCACCCCCACGTGCCCAGCATGAGTTTTAAGCCACAGGGTCCAGAACTCGAACCGTGATTGACTATGTGGGATCCAGTGACATAACCATTTCACCAGATGGGTAGTCCCAAAATTAATTATTTGTTTAACTACAAGTATCATACATTTTTATCATGGTAAGACATGGATATACAAAGAAATGTCTTTAAAGTGAAATTTAATCATTTGTTAGCCCATGTTGAGCTTTTCTGTGGATGTAAGAAGATAATTGACATCATAAGGAATATACTTCTGTGGCCTGTGATTTAACATCATCTTATGAAGTTACTCATGCTTCCCCCCCCCTCGCATCTTTGCTCAATGGCTGGCCCTGTGGCCCGGTAATTAATGGAGCCAGATCCTATATGGCCAACCACCATTCAAATTCTAGCCCCAGAGGCTTGTAAACACACCAAGTATATGTGTATGTGTGAGCCCAAAATCCAGAAAGGATAGAGAAATGGAGGAGAAAGGATTGTGGCAAAAGCATTCCCCATTAGGGGTTGCTTTCTCTCTCACCTTTCTCTCCATCTCTCTGTCTCTCTTTCTCTGGTAAGCACACATGACCTCTGGCAAATTAACAATATACCAAAAAACAAACAAACAAACAAAACTATACTTAAATAGGAAATAGAAAAAAAACAGAATTGAAATATGTTTTCATTGGTCTACATTTTGAGTATAGCAGAGACCTCAGCTGCTCAGTGATTCTTCTATTTTTCCATTTGGACAATCTCAGGTGGCAACTACTTTTGCCTCAAAGCAGTAGCTATTAGGTTGTTTGGAAAGTTTTGATGTATTTTTTCTATGTTTTTCCATGTAAAAATGTGCCATAACTTTCTCAACAACCCAATGTTTTTCTCTAAGTGGAGCCTCACTGGTCCTAGACCTTTGGAACTTGGGTCTACTTTGAGAATATCATCCATGTTGGTCTTTCCTAATTTCTTTTTCCACTATCTCCTAAAGAAAATAGTTACAAAATAAACAAAAGGCAATTTTTACTGTGGGAAGAAATGCCAAATAATCAGTTAGAAAAGAATTGTCTTAATGAACTGCTAAGCCTAAATTAGACTTCCCAATGTAAACTAAAATCCAATGTCCACGGCTTTTGCTAAATTAATGAGTATTGCACATATTAAACAAAGGTCGTCTAGTCTGTCTGCGACCTAAAAAAAGACAAGATTTCACAACCAGCATCCAGAGGCCAAAGGAAATGAGTTTGGGAGATGGATAGATGGTATACTATTGAGTCAAGGTCTACTAGGATTTTCTCCAAATACATTTTAGATTAAGTACCACAGCATTAGATCTATTTCAAATTCGTGGCTACTGCAGGTATTTAAAAACACTCGGATGAAACAATTTGTCTATCACACCATAGAGTAAATCTAAGGAATTAAAACAGTCAACTGGGTAGTAAAGTTAAAATCCAGTAGTTAAAAATGTTACTTCTTTGAACCTCTGTTCCCTGCCAGCCTCCTCCCCCAACTCTCTCTCTAAATGGATGGAATTAGTGTAGTTAACTCAAATTAACACAGTTAATTATATTGGTTTAGTTTTAGACTTTTTGTCCTCCCTAACTCCCCAGTCTCTCTTCTTTAACCAGATCAAATTAACATAGTTAACACAAATTAACATAGCTAATTATCTTACTTTAGTTTCAGACTTTTGTCCCCCCTAACTCCTTCTAGCTCCTCCCAACACTGTATTACACCTATTTGTTCCTAAAGCAGCCTTTAAGATCTCTATTATAACATATATAATAATTGCTTTTTTACATCTTTTCCCTACTACTATGAAAGCACCATTTTTCCCCCCCGGCAACCGATGAAGTTTGCCTAGTACCACCGCGTAGGTACCCAAT
>NW_006206919.1:451197-459284 GCF_000334495.1 Tupaia belangeri chinensis
CCTATTTGTTCCTAAAGCAGCCTTTAAGATCTCTATTATAACATATATAATAATTGCTTTTTTACATCTTTTCCCTACTACTACAAAAGCACCATTTTTTCCCCCCGGCAACTGATGAAGTTTGCCTAGTCACACCGCGTAGGTGCCCAATTATATTTATTGAGTAGATGAATAAACAAGTGAGCAAAGTAAATAAATAATTAAATAAATGAATAGGAAAGGAAATAAACTTTTACCTAGCCAGGTTACTGCTATTGCAGTGACAGCATGTGTCACTTTTACCTATTCTTCTTGTGCAGTCACCTAGAATACTAAACTCAACATGACCAGGTGAATACCCCATAGTTAACGGTTACCCCAGTAACCATTAAAATACCAGTTGACAAACATACCTTTCCATCTCAATGTATTTAAGAATATTAGGACTTCAGCCTAGAACATTTTTCTTGGGCAAATGGTCATGAAGAGTTAATGACCCAATGCCTTACTTTAAGCCAAAGCATATTTTGAATCAGTCATTAGGTCTCCCATGCCATGTCCTGAAATTCCACTAATTATTGCTTCATTTAAGTACAATCTACCATGCACACAGAACGTTGCCTATCTCTGTCCTTGAAACATAATGAGCGCAGATTTCAGTGAATTTAATCAGTTGTTTACATGTGAGTTGGTTCTTGACAATAACAAAAATCGTGTCTTCTGCTTTCATAAATATTGAAGCAATCGTGTCCTCAAAGGTCAAATTGCATTGCTTATTTCTTCCATGGAGCAACGTCTTTATATTTAGGATTAGATATTTTTTTAATTACAAAGTGAATTAAAATTGTGTTGTTGCGTAATTCTCTTCCCACCTTTTCTCTCAGTACAAATTTGGTTTGTTTCTTGACGTACCCAACAGCAATTGTCTAATAACAGTGTGACTCATGTTTCTTCAGGCAAGTTGATACCCTATGATTTCAAAAATACTTCAGATTTCTAAAATAGTAACAGTAAAATGCATCATGGATTTTTCCAAGGTTTTGCTTTACAAATATTTACTGCAGCACAAAACTTGGTTGTAGTTCTTCCGTCTACTTGATAATCCCCCAATTAGACCATCTCATGGAGGAGCCAAAGAAAAATTGTAGAGTCTACGGAAAGCAAAGAGACTGCGTATTTCTTTCAACATTCTATCTTTTTTCAATTGCTTGGATTTTTTTTTTTTTTACATAAATGATTTAAACTAAAAAGCCACTCATTGATCTTTGACCTTTTCAGCCACATCAAAAGCGTCTTAAAAGCCAATTAGTGTGAATAGAGAGAAAAGGTCATTTTATTACAGCACTCGACATTGGAACCACAATATTGTATATAGATTCAAATGATCTCTGGCTTCATTGGAAAAATAGAAAGATAAATACTGCAATCATGATGTAGGCAGGTATTTGCGTGCACGAGTGATTTATTCTTCCTCATGTTGGATACAGTGATTTCCTTAGCATGGCCAATTCAGGCAGTCACCAGCACACATCCTCCTGATTATTCTTTGGATGTACAACGGTGGAAACCCTGATAAATGATGTCTGGTGATAATCCCCAAGCCTCAGTTTAGCCACTGGGTTTAATTGCTTCCGCAAAAAAAGCTTTTTACCACACTATTGCCAAAGAAGGTAATATATCAAAGATTAAACAATTGCTTTTATTCTCTTTACCCCTCTTTTCTCCAATGGGGTTGATTACACCCAGGATAACACAGAGGAAAAGGAGAAAATAAAAATTGGAGGACCACATCTCTGAATACAAGCTCTTCTAAATCAAAACAATAGTTAAATTAAAGTGTTTATTCAATATAGTTGCAATTTAACTTCTAAAACTCAGGTATTTCAAGAATCATCTAGTTCTTTTATTTTTCTGATCTGATTTGAGGATCTACAATTTGCAAGACCCTGGGCTAGACATATTTTGAAATATGCAGTAATGAAAAGATACGATTAATGTCCTTAGAAAATGGTCTAAAAGAGGATATTACAATCTGATAAATCCCTGTATATGATGTCTTAGGGCATGATGTCTTGACCATTTATAAGAAATGGTAGCAGCAACTACTCTTCAAAAACAGAGTAGTTAAATTGGTAACGAGCATTTTCATATGGTTAGAAAAGTTGTTTGTTTTATCTAAAAAAGAGTAATGAGTTTTCTTTGAGCAGAAATGTCACCTTTGTATATATGGCAGAAAAGTAAACAAGTATACAAACACACACACATTCCAAATCCCTAGAACAAAAATCTAAATATATTCTAAAATGAAGCATAATTTTCTAATCTAAATAATGAGTGGAACTGGTGGAATACAATCACCAAAGTCATTTATAACACACAAAATCAGGTATTGAAAAACTGTATTGATGGGACCAGCAGTTAGTGTAATGGCTATGTCGCTGGACTCCCACGTAGTCGACAGCGGTTCACGTCCCGGACCTGGTGGCTTAAAACTCACGCCGGGCGCGTGTGCGTGCGTGCCCAAGATCCCGAGAGGAGTATGGAGGAGAAGGGATTGTGGCATGGCCATCCCTGCTGGGGGGCGATTTCTCAATTTCTATCTCTCTGTCTCTCTCTGTCTGGCAAGCGCACGTGCCCTATAGCAAAAACCTCTCCAAAAGAAAAAAAGAAAAAAAGAAAAAGAAAAACTGTCCAGAACTTTGATTTTCTGAGCAAGAATTTCCAATCCTTTTCTGAATGCTTTTCCTTTAAACGACAAGCAGAGCTCACATTCATCAAAACCAGATGCTAATATCTCTCTGCTCGGTTTCAGTTATCAATATCAAGTTTGAAAGAGCCAAAACATTTTTGTAAAAATGTGACTACGCTTGTGATCAGGTCATATTCAGCAGGTTGACACAAGCCAAGGTCCATAAATGCCTTTGAAATGAAAAAAAAAAATAATCAAGGTCGATCTTGACCATGTTTTTCTATTTAATTTTTCTAAGTCAAAAAAAACCTATTTGTTCAAGAAATTTCACATACATGTGCAGCATACAGATTTCCTGATTCAGTCTCTTTGAAAACTACTGTCACTGAATGGACCAGCCCTTCAAACTCTGCTGGACACAACTTCTCCATATGATGGGAGTGTGAAGTCAGCAATTAAGAGCCCTGGTGGTGACCCTCCCACAGCCTCAGTGAAGGGAACAAACCAAAAGTGGAAGCTCCACAGTTAGTATCAGTATAAGGATAGCCTTAAGGACTAGTAGTTAAGGGAGCTGGATCCCACAAGGCCAACTGAATGCAGTTTGAATCCCAGCCCTAGTGACTTGAAAAACATGCTAGGTGCATGTGCATGCCACAAATCCAGACAGGATGGAGAAATGGAGGAGAAGGGATTTGTGGCATAACCACGCCCTACAGGGGAATGCTTTATCCCTCCTCTCTGTCTCTTTATCTCTCTTTGGCATGTGCACACATTCTCTAGCAATTGAAAGTAATTTTTCTTTTCTTTTTTTTTTTTTTTTTTAAGAGAGGGAGTGACCAGACCAGATAGCATAATGTTACCATCCCTGGACTCCCACAGTCGACTGTGATTTGAGTCCCGGACCTGGTGGTTTTAAAACACTCCAGGAGCATGAGTGTGCATGCCCAAAATCCCAAGAGGAGAATGGAAGAGAAGGGAATGTGACATGACCACCCCCCTCCGGGGGGGGTGATTTCTTACTTTCTCTCTGTCTCTCTCTGTCTCATGCCCTGTATAAAAAAATCTCTCTCTAAAAAAGAGAGAGAAAGAGAGATGGGACCATATTATTTACATATATTCTTAAGAAAGTAATGAGGTCCTTGAGTTCTTTTATATGTCCTTTCCCTTGGCATCCCTATATTTTAATTGTACACCATTTTCTCCAGCTATGTTTCACTATTCTATATATTTATTTTCTCTTAGAGAATAATACTAGTGGCCATAATAGCTCATGCAAAATATTACAGTTTTTTAAAATGCATTTATGTGCTTGATCTAAGGATTTGAAAAATCACTGCAACTATAGAAGTTCAAAAAAAAGAGTAGCTAAATTGGGGGGAAAAAACACAAGTTGACTCCATAATTTTACATATTGATATAGATGCTATCAAAAATATCAGCTAGATATTAATATACTTGTATAACCTGTGAGAGCAGACAGCATAATTGAATGCTACATTTATTTTAAACGTGAGCACTGATATTAAATGTGCACAAAGCACTAATTAAAATTTTAATCCTAGAGATAATTAAGTTTGATATTAGGCAGTAAATGTGCAAAGAATCATGGTCTCTGCCCTCATAGAGCTTGCACTACATTGGCTTACAGTACAGGGCGCTTAGGGACATATATTAAACATACTCACAAATAAACAAACAGGTAAGAAACAAACAAGATGGTGATATTTGTAATAAAAATGAATAGGGCACAGTAGGACTTATTTATTCCGGAGGAGAGACTTTTGCTATAGGGTATGTGAGCTCGCCAGAGAGACAGAGAATGATAAATCACCCCCAGTAAGGCCAGCCAATCCCTGCAATCCCTTCTCTTCCATTCTCCTCCCAGGATTTTGGGCATGCACACACACGTGCCTAGTGTAAGTTGTAAGCTGAGGATCCAGAACTAGAGCTATGGTGGAGCATTTGGGTGTCCAGTACCTTAACCACTCAGCCACCTGCTAGCTCCCATAGAACTTACTTAGATTTGTAGGTCATAGATGATATGATGGTTAATTTCATATGCCAATTTCACTAGACCCCAAGGTACTCAGTCATTTAGTCAACTATTACCCTCTGTGTGTCTATGAAGGTGTTTTGGGATGAGATTTGCATTAGAATCTGCTGAATAAAACAAATGATATAAAACCAAAAAGCTAAGTAAGAGAAATTTCTTCTGCTCATCTGCCTTTGAGCTGAGATATTCATTTTTTACCTGCCTTTGGGCATGAACTGAAACATGGGCACTTCCTTTATCTCAAACCTGCAGACATTCAGATTGGCACTACATTATTGTTTTGCTTAAGCCTCCAGTTTGCTGACTACGGATCTTGGGACTTGCAGCTTCCACAATTGTCTGAGTCCATTCTCTAAAATTTGTGCATATCTGTGTATTTATAGATATGGATAAATACACACATACCTTATTGGTCCCGTGTTTCTAGAGAACCCTCATGCAGATGGTCTCTCTTAAAAAGACTCCCTTAATCTGAGATATGAAGGATAAACTGAAATTAACAAATTAAAGAAAGAGCAAAGCATTTGCAAAATCTCTAAATTGGCGATATTTCTAAGCGGCTAAAATTTAATGTAAAACACCATGTTACAAATTTTATTATAACTTTTGCTTTATAGTCTATGCATAATTATTATGGGTTTCTAAGCAAGACAGTGACTTATGTTTCTATATTAAAAACATTATTTTATGCTCAAAATAATTTTATGCTCTAAAATGTATATTAAAAGACTAGATCACCATGAGTAGTGGTTGGAAAACAGATGAAAGGAGATGGGTGGGTCTGAAGACAGGTAAGACAAGAAAATGGGTGACAGGAAAAAAATGAGGACGAGTCAACAAAATCTAGGCAAGGTTTGGAGGTAAAATTAGTAGAACTAACTTATGGCTGAGGAAGATGAGGAAAAATGTCGTAGCATGAAGTATGATTTCTGTGTTGATGGCTTGGGTGACAGGGTTGAAAAAATTGGAGGAGGAACAGAATTACAGACGGATTAAAATAGTCAAACTTGGACACAGCAGGTTGAGTGATGGCTAAAACACTGGATCCTACATAGCTGACTATGGGATTTGGTGACTCTAAAAACACACCAGGCACATGTGCATGCATGCCCAAAATCTCAAGAGGAGAATGGAGGAGAAGGGATTGTGGTGTGGCCATCTCCCTGGAGGATGATTCCTCACATTCTCCTTCTCTGTCTCTCTCTGGTGAGGTCATAAAACCTAAAGCAGCAAATAAACAAATAAACAAACACACTTTAAAATAATAAGAACTTGAGGCATATTTATTTTGCAAATGTAGCAACTCAAGTGGTGATTTCTCAAAGAATTGTATATAAGGATCTGAAACTCAATCTAAATTAGAAATACTTCTTTGGGACCCATAGACTTACATGGGGTATTAAGAGTCACAACAATGGCCAAATTACCAAGGGGATAAACAGAATCAAAAGAAAAGAGTGCTTAAAACTCAGTCCTTAGTAAAATTTAAAATTTTAGAAGCGAATAAGGCCACAGAAGATACTGACATATGATCCATAAGTAACATCCAGGGAGTAAGGTGTTGCAGAGTCAGTGAAAAAGAAGTGTGAGAATAGAGGAGGCAAGAGCATTAAATAGGGTTATGAGGACTGATAGAAAGAGAATATTTAAATTTTAAAGAGTAGTGATAATTAGGGGTGAGAAAAGAAACCAGATTATAGAAGGATTACATCTATTGCTAGTACAGTAAAAAATCAATCTAGTAAATAATTCTCTCAAGAGTAATAGGATCCTGTCACAACCATGACAGATTCAAGAAAATATGAAAAACAAAAGAGAAAATTATCTGTACAGAATTTCAGAAATTGGCAGCTTAATGTTTCACTGTGACCATTAATGTGCCAAAAATACATAACAGGTTAATTTTCTTCTATATAATTAATTTCCCAATGCATGCAAATCAAAAGAGTGCCGACATTTAAAAAAATTATTGCAAATTTCATTAAAATAAGTCTGATTATGTTAGAATAACTAAGCCTAGAGTCATCTCCCCTTTGATTTGATAAGTACACACTGTATGTATGCTGTGAAAACTACACGGTACCCTGTTCCCCCCAAAAAAACAATATTTTTTTAAGAAAATAGTTTAATAAACTAAATCAAACTTAGTTGGACAAAATAAAATGGGAAAGAATACATGGAACAATTATTCAAAGGCATTTAGACAACAGAAGGTATACTGTTGTAACCTTGACTCACAGGAAACAAATAAGGCTTGCCCTATGTTTGCCCTGGCTCTCTTTGTACCCATAGTGTAAAGAAAGGGATCTCATGCAGAGCATGTGTGTTTCACTGACTGGAGGAGACAGAGATAGAAGTTCAAGGAGACTGACTCAACTGCAATTTGAAGGAAAAAAAAATATGGAGAAAGGAAATATCCCTGAAAGAGCACAGGAACTCCCCTCAGGGACTCCCTTAAGCCTCTGACTGTATACCAAGTCATATAACATAAAACTCAATGGGTAGGGACCAGCAGTTAGCATAATGGCTATGTCGCTGGACTCCCAAGTAGTCGACCACGGTTCGTGTCTCGGACCTGGTGGCTTAAAACTCACGCTGGGCGCATGTGCGTGCATGCCCAAGATCCCGAGAGGAGAATGGAGGAGAAGGGATTGCGGTGTGGCCATCCCCCCTCGGGGGTGATTTCTCGCTTTCTGTCTCTCTGTCTCTCTCTGTCTGTCTGGCAAGCACACGCGCCCTATAGTGAAAACCTCTCAAAAACAAAACAAAAACAAAAACAAAAAACTCAATGGGTCTAGGGTACATTTAACCAGGAATTCTGTAAGATGAATAATTCCCAGAGCAGGAGACATCCATGTACAAAAGGCCATAGTGGACAGTCTTCTTTAACACCTGAAACTTAGTAGCGATCCCAGAAATGTCATAATGAGTTAAGAAGCCTAAACTAGCACTACAATATCTCCAATGAAACTGAAAAGCAGGCTTTGAAATGACTGAGATGATCTGTAACTGGTTAAAATGCTTGCCAAAATGAAATCCAACATTCCTTAAAAGACAATGAAATTTATAAACTTATAAATGTAACATTGGCAATCTCTAGAATCCAATTTAAAAAACATCTCTAGACATTGAGGAGAGAAAAACAACAGAAAAATATGATACATTTAAAGGGGAAAAGTCAATCAAAATCAGACTTAGAAACTATAGAAGTAAAAGAATTAGCAGAGTTTTGGGGCCAGCAGTTAGCATAATGGCTATCTCGCTGGACTCTCATGCAGTCAACTGCGGTTCAAGTTCTGGACCCGGTGGCTTAAACTCATGCTGGGCGTGTGTGTGTGTGTGTGTGTGTGTGTGTGTGTGTGTGTG
>NW_006206919.1:459393-460309 GCF_000334495.1 Tupaia belangeri chinensis
ATAAAAAAAAAAAAAAAAGAAAGAAAAAAGAATTAGCAGAGTTTTAAAATACAATATCTGAAATTAAAATTTAACTTAGGATTAATAGCAGATTAGATACTTAGAAGAAAAGATCAGCTTGAATAGAAACTATTCAAACCAAAGCAAAATAAAAAATAAAAACAAAATGAATAGTCTCAATAACTTATGAAAAAACATCTCACGCCAGGCGCGTATGCGTGCGTGCCCAAGATCCCGAGAGGAGAATGGAGGAGAAGGGATTGCGGCGTGACCATCCCCCCCTGGGGGGTGATTTCTCGCTTTCTGTCTCTATGTCTCTCTCTGTCTGTCTGGCGAGCGCACACGCCCTACAGTGAAAATCTCTCAAAAAAGAAAAAAAAAAGAAAAAACATAGTTTTTTTTGCATTTTTTATATTTATAATTTTAATTTATTATTTTAATGTACATTTAATCATTGTTCATCTTTATAGTGTACAACCTGGTTTTTCTCAGCACGAACACAGTACATATTGGTCAAATTAAAGATATTACCACATACATTATCATTGGCAGATAACTTTTCATTTTTGTTTCTATTAAATGTGTTGTTTGTTCTTTTCTGATCCCTTCCTTCCCACCCTGTTACCCACCCCCTATTACCTCTCAACACTGTGTTGAGTTCCTATAGTTGCCCTCCCTTCTAATCTTTCAGTTATTGCTATAGAGTGCAGACATTTGATATAATGTAGTTTAACATTTATGTAATCTTGAAAAGTGGGGCACAGGAGAAGAAATTTATTTAAATAAAGAGTAGCTTAAAATTTTCCACATCTGATCAAAACTATATCAAACTTCTAAAAAGTTCAATGAACTCTACAGAAGATAAACAAAAAGAAAACTACATCTTGGTACATCAAATTCCTGAAAACATTTGATG
>NW_006206919.1:460319-534800 GCF_000334495.1 Tupaia belangeri chinensis
GAAAGAGAAAAAATAAATAATAATGTCATATAGAAAATAATAATAATGTTTATAGTTATCTTGAATTAAACTGTACAAGATAGAAGATGTTAAAATTACCTAAAGAAGCAAAAAACAAAACTGTCATTCCATAAATATTCTTCTAAGATGCAAGCAAAGTCAAGCAAACAAAAGTTTATGAAACTTGGGAACCAGCAGTTAGCGTAATGGCTATGTTGCTGGACTCCCATGTAGTCGACCGTGGTTCGCGTCTCGGACCCAGTGGCTTAAACTCACGCCGGGCGCGTGTGCGTGCGTGCCCAAGATCCCAAGAGGAGAATGGAGGAGAAGGGATTGCGGCGTGACCATCCCCTCTGGGGGGTGATTTCTCGCTTTCTGTCTCTATGACTCTCTCTGTCTGTCTGGCGAGCGCACGCGCCCTATAGCAAAAACCTCTCCAAAAAAAAAAAAAGTTTATGAAACTTGCTACCAGCAAAACTACTCTATTCTAATGTTACAGGGAGATTTTTCAGGTAAAAGGAAAATGATAGCTGGTGGAAACTTGAATCTATACCAAAGATGAAAATAGTCAAAAATGGTAAAAGAGTTAATATTAAAGATCTTTTAATATTCTCTTAATTTCTTTAAAATATAATTAACTATTGGGAACCAGCAGTTAGTGTAATGGCTATGTTGCTGGACTCCCACATAGTCGACCGCGGTTCGCGTCCTGAACCCGGTGGCTTAAAACTCACACCGGGCGCGTGTGCGTGCATGCCCAAGATTCCAAGAGGAGAACGGAGGAGAAGGGATTGCGGCGTGACCATCCCCCTGGGGGGTGATTTATCGCTTTCTGTCTCTATGTCTCTCTCTGTCTGGCGAGCACACGCGCCCTATAGTGAAAACCTCTCCAAAAAAAAAATAAATAAATAATTAAACCAAAAATAATTATACTATTTATGGTGTTTATAACATGTTAAAAATAAAATAAGTGACAAAAATAAAACAAAGGGGAAATGAAATATAGTGGTTTTAGGTTATTACCTTATATGTCAAGTAGTATAATATGATTGAAGGTAGAACATGATAAATTAAAAACGCATATTCTAAACTTCAGAACAACTACTAAAAAAATAAACAAAGAAAATTAGCCAAAAGCCAAGTATAGGTGATATAATTACTAAGAATTAGATAATTACCTGAAAGAAGGCAGAAAATAGGACAGAAGAAAGAAAGATGAACAAAATAAAAAAGGAATAGTGGGGATGATAGATTTAAATAAAACTCTACTTATAATTATATTAAATGCAAATGATCTAAACTCTTCAAATGAAAGGCAGAGATTATCAGACTGGGTATGTTGTCTTACCTTTGCTTTTTTTTTTTTTTTTTTAATCGCCAGAAACTGCATGCATTTGCCAGATAGAGAAAGAGAGACAGAGGGAGTAAGTACCCCACAATAGGGTGTGATCACATTGCAATCCCTTCTTCATTTCTTCTCCTATCAGAATTTTGGGCATACATGCACATATTTCCAGTACATTTTTCAAGCCACTAACTCTGGGATTTGATTTGAACTGGCGCCCTTGTCCAAATACAGGGCTAGCCCCAAACTAGGTTTGTTTATTGTTTGTTTGTTTTTGTTTTTGTTTTTTAAGAGAGATTTTTGCTATAGGAAACATGGGTTTGCCAGAGAGACAGAAAATGAGAAATCACCCCACACACACACCAAGGGGAGATGGCCACACTGCAATCCCTTCTCTTTCATTCTCCTCTTGAGATTTGGGTATGCACACACATGCTCCCAGCGTTTCAAGCCACTGGGTTCAGGACTGGAACCATGGTTGACTACCTGGGAGTCCAATCACATAACCATTACACCATCTGCTGTTCTTAAAACTATATTTTTTTAACAAAGCAAGATTTAGTTGTATTCTTTTTGAAATAAGCACATTTTTACTATAAAAAAGGTTACAAGTAAAATTAATAAAAAGTATTTACCATGCTAATAATAATATAAAGTTTGAGTGGCTATATTAATGGCTGACAAAGTAAGCTCTAGAATGAGAAAAAATACAAGAAATTAAGGTTATTTCATAATTGAATCAGTCCATTATTGTACTCCTAAATAAAAACATTCAAGGCAGGTAATAGAGACTTACATGTCTAATGATTCTGGTGGCTGAGAAGTCCAAGAGTACGGGCCCAATCTGTCCAGCCTCTGGTGTAGAGTCACAACATGGCCAAGAGAAATAAACAGGTCAGCAGCTACATTCAGAGAGAGAGAGTGAGAGAGAAGAAACAGAATTTTCCACTTCCTCTGCCCCTCCAACTCTCCCAGCTGACTGGACAGTGTCTGCCCACATTGAAGGTCTGTCTTCCTCTTAAAGGTCTCACCACCTCCCCAAGCCATTATATTACAACAACACATAAACATTTGGAGGATAATCATTATCTAAAACATAGCAATAACAATAAAGAAGACATAACAATATCAAACATATACACACCCAATAGCAAAAATTCAAAAAACATGAAACAAAGTGAAAGGTTCTTTCTGAAGAATTGGTAGTCATAAGCAAACAAAAACTCAGCAAGGGTTTAGTTGGCATGAATAATGCTATTTACCAATTTGACCTAATTATAATTTATAAACCATTTCCCCCAATATCAGCAAAGTATACATATTATTTTCAAAAGTACATGAAAAATTTCCAAACTATGTTTCGATGATACGTTTCAATACATTTAAATTATTAAATTAAAAATTCTACAATAACATAGGATATGTTTAACAACAATGGAATTAAGTAATATTTCAATAATAAAACATTTTGTCAAGTATCCACATATTTGAGGATAAAGCCCACAGTTCTAAATATTGGGTTGTTTGGAAAGTCATGATGCATTTTTGCATAGACAGATACATTGTGACTTTCCCAAGGACCTAATATATCATGTGTCAAAAAAAGAAACCACAAGGGATATAAGAAATAAAAATTTTAAAAGGGCACCAATTACAAAGAATCAATAGGCATTAACATTGTAATAAGGAATTATTAAAACACATGCCAAAAATTTGCGAGCTAGGTTAAGAAATGAATAAATTAGGACCAGCAGATGGTATAATGGTTGTGTTGCTGGACTCCCATATAGCCAATTGTGGTTCGAGTTTCTGACAGCAGCTTAAAACTCATGCTGGGCATCTGTGTATATGTGCCCAAACTCCTGAGAGGAGACTGGAGGAGAAGGGATTACACCGTGACCATCCCCACCGAAGGGTGATTTCTCACTTTCTCTCTCTCCTTCTCTCCAGCTAGCAAACATGCCCTATAGCAAAAAACTCTCTAGGAAAAAAGAATGAACAAATTATGAGAACTGACCCAAGAAACTTGAGTAGGCCCAGCCATGGTGATTCAGTAGAGTTCCATTATGTCATATTGGAGCCATATGAGAAGGTCCAATTTCAGATCCTAGTTGACCTAAACATGCTAGGCATCATCTTGTGATCTTGGCTGGCTAGAAGGTGAGGTGAATGGATATTGAGGCAAGGAGAGATGCTTTCAGGAGTACCTGTATCTCCCCCACACCAATAAGTAAGCTTAGAAAAACAAAGCAAAACAAAATGTATGGGCCATCCAGTGATGTTGTGTTAAGGTAGCTGGATCCCAAGGTAGACTCCATGGTTTAAGTCACAAGTCCAGGATTTAGCAGCTTGAAAAACACTCTGGGCATGTGTGTGTGTTGCCCAAAATCCTGAGAAGAGAAGAAAGAAGGGATGGTGACATGGTCATTCCCTAAGGGAGTGATTTCTCACTTTCACTCTCTCTCTCGCTCTCTAGTAAGCATACCTGCCCTATAACAAACTTAAATAAATAAATTAAATTAAATACCTGCGTACCTTTAGAGCTATTTACACCATAATTTAATTTAATTTTTTTTTTTTTTTTGAGAGGGGTTTGCTATTGGGGGTGTAATTTTTTTTTTTTTTTTGGAGAGGGTTTTGCTATAGGGGTTGTGGGCTCACCAGAAAGACAGAGAGAGAGACACAGAGACAGAAAGCAAGAAATCACTACCCAAAGGGGATGGCATGCCATAATCCTTTCTTCTCCATTCTCCTCTCAGGATCTTGGGCATGCATGCACATGCGCCCAGTGTGAGTTTAAGCCACCAGGTCCGGGACTCAAACTGTGGTCAACTACATGGGAATCCAGCGACACAGCCATTATGCCAACTGCTGGTCCCTTTAATTTATATTTTTTATAATTTAAACCCTCCTCTCAAAAAGTACTGAAACTGAAGATGGGTTAACTGGTAAATTGTACCAAATATTTAATGAAGAAATGGTGCCAATATTACACAAATTATCTAATAAGGTTTAGAAGGGAAGGCTATTTCACAACTCATTTATTAAATCAAAATTTGTGCCCAAACTTATGAGAACACTATAAATGAACATCTCTCATGAAATTAGATACAGAACTGCTTAATATCAGCAAGTCAAATTCATCATAAAAAGATAACACCTCATGACAGAAAGCAGTTCATCCCACAAATGCAAAGTTGAGTGAATTTATAAAAGTCAGCCAATGCCATTCTCCACATGAATAGAACAAGGAAAAATGCATATGATTGTCTCAATTGATATCAAAATAGCATTGACAAAAGTTAATATCCACTCATGATAAGTGTTCTTAAAATTGTAATGCTAGAGAGAATCTTCCAACCAAATCTAGTACGTCAGTGAAATAGCTATAGTCAACATTCCATTCATCATTAAAGACTGAATGCTTTCCCACTAAGGTCCAAGAACAATAAAGGTTATCTATTCTCAGTACCTCTAATCAGTATTGTACTGGAGGCTGTGAAAGCCATTTCAACAACATAGCAAAAAAAGCAGTAGAAGATGTACAGAAATAAGAAAGATCACTCTGTTCTCTTTCTCTAGATAAATCATATCAATCACTTTTCTTTCCAATTTTACTTTTCTACATTCTGGGTCAAAGCTGAGACCTTTATTCTAGGTCTTGATCTGTGAAAAGCAGAGTTCCTTTCTGCTCAGAATCTAGGTCATTTGATTAGCTTTAGATTAGAACTGCTCTCCTCAACTCAGTCAAAATCCAACTTAGGGCTGGGAAATTGCAAAAACGACCACAAATTTTTCCCATTCCCAAAGGCGTATTCCTTTGCAATGTTTACGTTAAAACGCATCCATTGCAGAAGAGGAGTAGTCTGTGTCTCCTCCCCTTGAATTGGTCCACGCAACTTGCTTTGGCTGATGGAAGGCAGCAGAAGTGACTTAAGTCAGTTCAAGCTTAGGCCTCATGAGACCTAATTTCCACTCTTGCTTTTGGAAGCGTGCCAGTCCATAAGAACAAGCTTGAGCTTTCCTGCTGGAGGGTAAGAGACCATCTGGACAAGAACCAAGATGCTTTAATTTACAGCTAGCTCATTGCTGACCCCTGAGATCTGAGTAAGCTCCTGCAGCCTGCCCTAGAACACAATACTGTTGGTTGAGCCCAGCCCAAACAGCTGAACTGAAAACCAGGGAATTAAAATAATGGTTGTTCTTTTAAGCCACTAAGTTTTGAATTGATTTGTGATACATTGAATCTATTTGATAAAAGCTCCCATTGGGATTTGCTCACAAAATTGCTCTTTTTATTTTTATTCTTCCTTTTTCCTCTCCTGGTATATGGTGGAAGTTTTCTTAAAGTTTCAATTTCTTTTATAGCTTTGTCCTCTTAAGTGATGTGTGTGTTGGGTGTTTGATGGAATTGAGCTAAAAAAAAAAAAAAGAAGACTGAAGTGAGCCTAAAGACATTATATTGACATATATATCACTTATTTTCAATAGAGTGCCCTGTGACTGGTTACTCATAAGGGAAAGATGTAAATAGTTGGATCATTTACATATTCTGTCATTCAGTTGTTTTTCCTTTATCCATGATAGTGCATATATCCACATGAGAGTAAAAGTGAATGAGAGAGAAAGAAATTGAGAAAAAGAGAAAGCATCCTTGGGGAGGGGCACTCATCCCACAATCCTTCTTCCTTCAATTCTGTATTCTGGCAAAGTTCTGGCCATGCATGCTGAGTGCTTTGCTGCTGGGGCTGGGATGTGAACCCTCGTTGGCCTCATGGAGTCTTGCTTCCTTTACATGGTGCTTAATTGCTATAACACAGGACTGATCTGATTTTGTCATTTTAATGCGTATTTCCAAGGAAAGTAAAATATAAAAATAATACTTATTAGAATATTTGCATCATTATGGATTAGTTTAAATGAGCCTTACTTAGAATCATGTCTCCTGCCAATGGTTAAAAATTCTCAGATGCTCGTGTTAAAACTTCCAATCTGTGGTTCAGGGTTCATTTATTTGTTCACTCAGCAAGCATTTGTTCATTCCCTACTATGTGCTAGGCCCTGTTATAGACTGAGTTTACAGAAATTAAGAAGACAAAAGTTCCCTTTTGAAGCATCTTAAAGCGACTGTTTTTAGAGATTATCAATGAGATGAGTTGCATTTTTGTAAATAAAGCACTGAAGGTTATAAGTTATCTTGTTTTAAAGATCTCCCTACTACAAACTCACTCTGTCATGCATGTTTCCATATCTAGTTTTCAGCAGAAAAGACAGAGAGAGTACAGTCCATGGATCTAATTCCCAGATGTGCTCATGAAATGTTGCACATGTGAAATACGTTTGTTATGTATTTTGTTACTGAAATAAAAATCAAGAACTTTTGTGAGAAAAGAAGATGAACATGTAAATGAATTTGTTTACCAACAGCTATGGGCAGGATGATAGAGGACATAGCATCTAAGTGAGAAGGCCACAGAGAGGCTTCATCTAGAAGACTACTCTTGGTACAGGAGACAAGAGCGTATTTGCTGTTTGGACGAGACGTCAGGGGAGAAGAGGGTATTGCAGGCATAGGGAGCAGTATTACCTCAAGCACAATGTGAAAGAAGCAGTGCTGCATGTGGACATTTGATGGCACACAGAATAGAGGGAAGGAGAGGTGGTAGTGACACATAGAAAGAGATGTTAGAAAGACTGACTGGGGTCAAATCATAGCACACTCTCACGTCCTACTAAGCTTTGACTTATTTTTTTAAATGACAGAGAACTCACTGAAATATTATGATTAGGTAAATGGTGAGAATTAGATTTATATTTTTATCATCATTCTACATGTTTTCTTCTGGTATTTTTATAGTTTCAAGACTTACATTGAAGCCAATAATCCATTTTGAGCTCCTGTACATGTTTGTATACAAAGAGAAATATGCAGGTGAATGTCTGGTTTGGCCAGCACCATTTGTTGAAGAGACGGTCCTCTACCCATTGTATGTTCTTGGCAGGACAATATTACTGATGAACATAGATGTGACATCCTAAACAAAATACTAGCAGTCAGAATTCAACAGCACATTAAAAATATGATTCATATGATTAAGTAGAAGTCATCCCAGAAATTCAAGGATGGTTCAATATATGGTTCAATCAATGTGCTACATCACATTAACAGAATGAAGGACAAAAATTATGTGATCCTTCTGATTAATGCAGATAAATAATTGATAAACTATAATATCCCTTTAAAATCACGCTTTAAAAAAAAAAAAAAAAAGAGATTTTTGCTTGATCACGCTTTTTATTAAAAAAAAAAAAAGAGATTTTTGCTATAGGGCACATGTGCTCACCAGAGAGTCAAGAGACAGAAAATGAGAAATCAACCCCCAGAAGATAGGACATGTCAAAATCTCTTCTCCTCCATTCTCCTCTCAAGATTTTGGGCATGCACGCATGCACACATACTCGGCATAAGTTTTAAGCCACTGGGTCCAACACTCAAACCATAGTCAATACTTAATAAGTATAAAAAGAATATACCACAACATAATAAAGGTCAAACATAATAAATCCACAGCCAACATCATACTGAATGGTGAAAAGTTGGTAGGTTTTTTTTTTCTCTAAGATCTGGAATAAGACAAGTATACCCACATCCACAACTGCTATCCATATGGTATTGAAAGTCTTAGCCAGAACAATTAGTCAAGCGAAAGAAAAGACATTCAAGTTGGGAAAAAAGAAAGTTAAATTGTTCCTGTTTGCAGATGATGTACTCTTAAACATAGAAAACCCTAAAGACTTCACCAAAAACTGTCAGAATATATAAATACAGTAAAATTGCAGTATACAAAAATCAGCATACACATGAACAAATCAGTAGCATTCCTATATGCCAGTACAGTAGTGATACATCTAAAAAATATATGAAAAAGCAATCCTTTTATAAAAATCACAAAAAATAAAATACCTAGGAATAAATTTATACTTTAGAAAGATTTCTATGGAGGTATGTTGGAGAGTGAATGAAGTCATGAAGACAGATAAAGTCCAGTTAAAACTTTTGAAAAATAAGCCCCCCAAAAAAGTATTCTTTAGGGGATGAGCAGGTGGCATGGTGGTTAAGGTGCTAGACACTCCCACGTGGCCGACCCCAGTTCAAGTCCTGGACCTAGTGGCTTGCTTTCTCACTTTTCCCCACTGTGTGTGTGGGGTGGGCGAGGGGGATCATAGGAAAGCAAGCTCTATTAGAGTAACTATCCATGAAGTACTTTAGTCCAAAACTTTAGGAGACTGGTATTTTTATTGCAGGAGCATAATATGTTATCAGAGACTGGTTAGTAAAAATAATGCAGGGGAGGGAACCAGCAGTTGGAGTAATGGCTATGTCGATGGACTCCCACGTAGCCAACCGCAGTTCGAGTCCTGGACCTGGCAGCTTAAGCTCACGCCAGGTGCGTGTGCATGTGTGCCCAAGATCCAGAGAGAAGAATGCAGGAGAAGAGATTGTGGCATGGCCACTCCCCCTGGGGGGGGGATTTGTCGCTTTCTGTCTTTTGTCTTCTGTCTTTCTGGTGAGTGCACACACCTTATAGCAAAAACCTCTCCAAAAAAAAAAAAAAAAATGTAGGGGAAATCCAAGCAACCTTCTTAGATGGCAATAGTTGATGTATGGCAAGTTTTGGTTCTGGATCCACAATTAACTGCTTGAATTCATTGTTGTGTCATTATTTCCGCATTTAAAAATGAAATGGTACCAGGGCTAGCAGGTAACATGGTGATTAAGGTTCTGGACTCTTACATGGCCAACTGTGGTTCGAATCCTGGACCTGGCAGCTTGCTTTCTCACTTTCTCCTTTCTCTCTCTCTCTTTCTCTGTCTGTTTGGTCACATTAAAAATAAAAATAACAAAATTAAATAAAGAAATAATTTTTAAAAAACATGAAATGGTACTGTCTTTTGGCCAGAACCACTGTCTTCTAGTAATTCATCAAAATAATGAACACAAAAGGAAAGAGGAGAGACATCCACCATGTTCTTTAGGCCTTTTAGGAATCATGGAGTGGTTCCTTTGGCAACACACACGTGAATCTACAAGCATTCTATTGGCACTGCTGCAAACAAACAAAGGCAAGATTATTGCCAGGAGAATCAATGTGCATTTTGAGCATACTGAACATTCTAAAAGCATAGATAGCTTCCTAAAATGTGTGAAGGAAGATGACCAGAAAAAGAAGAAAGATGAAGACAAGGGCACCTGGGTTCAACTTAAATACCAGCCTGCTCCAATCAGAGAAGCCACTGAGTGAGAACCAATCGGAGCCTGAGCTTCTGACACATTCCTTATGAATTCATGGCATAATAGGTGTTAAAAAGGATTAGTCAATCAGAACTTGTCTGAGTAGGTCAGAACTGGTATAACCAGTCAAAACCAGTGTTAACTCATGTAAACTGGTCAGAAGTAATATAAACCAACCTGAACCAGTCTGAACCAGTCTGAATCAGTCAGAACTGGTTTATAGCAGTTAGAACTAGTGTAAACTGGTTAGGACCAGCCAGAACTGGTATAAACTGGTCAGAATGGTCTAAAATGGTATAAACCAATCAGAACTGGTATGAGCTGATTAGAACTGATCAGAACAAGTCTGAACCAGTCAGAACTGATACAAACTGGTCAGAGCCAGTATAAATCGGCGAGTCGGTATGAGTGACTTAAAATCAGTCAGAACTGGTATAAATCAGCCAGAACCTAGTCTGAACCTGTTAGAACCAGCCAGAACCAGTATAAACTGGTCATAAAATAGTATAAACCAGTCAGAACCAACATGAGCCAGTTATAACCAGTCTGAGATGGTCAGAGCTGGAATAAATTGATCAGAACCAGTCTGAACTGGTATAAACCTGTCAGAGCCCATCAGAACTGGTATAAACAAGCCAGAACCGATTATAAACTAGTCAGATTGGTCTGAACAAACAGTCAGAACTGGTACAAACTGGTCAGAACCAGTTAAAAGGAAAATAGTTTGTGATTTTTTTTTTTAAGTTACCGTTCAAGGGGAAATGACTTTGGCATCCCTGCCTTTACAGACATCAGGATATCATTTCTCTTTCTCTGTCCACATAGTTGTATGTACAAGAAAACCAGGACCTCATTTATGGTTTTGCTTCTTCTCCCATGGGACTGGCCAATGTTCTCAATTTAAATTCAAGGCATAAGTGCAATGGGCTGACTTTGGCTTAACTATAAAGTCACATATTCACAAGTATATGAGAAAAATGTTGTATTGGTTCTGATAGCCCACAAACTATTCAGTTTCAGTTGATAGCTCTACTTTATTCAAATACATTTGCTTGTGTTAAATTCTCATTATGCATCCTAGTGAATGGGAATTGAAGAATTTGTGATGACATTAAGCATATGGGAGATCTGGAGCATGCTGAAGTATCCTTGTTTGGTGTTATTTTCAAGATGAGTTGAATTGACTACAGAAATGAAATACTGAGCAGTGATTTAGTGATGGGTTTGTAGGTAACATTCCAACTCACTTTCATTCTCAGCTGATAGTCTCTCTAGAAGGTGGTTAGGGACCATAACTCTGTAGGGCTTTGGTCTTCCAAATATGTTGGCAGCTCTTGGCCTCCCCTCAGGTTCTGGCTGGTATGGAATTTGTTTTTCTTTGAAGGCTGCTCCAAGACTTGAGTAAAATGATTTGTATCTGGGTCTGTTTTGCTTCTCAGGTGGTATCGTACTCCCTTACAGACTTTGCCAGGAATAACCTCTGTTGGAAGGGAGGGAGGGATAAGGAAGAAACAGAACATATCAGACTGACTTTATATTTCAGAGTTTTGATAAAGAAAGCAGAACTTACCATGGAATTTACTTAAGCAAATATTCCATTGCCGAGATAATTATCCTCAAGTATTTTGGTACAAAATGGGAAAAACATAGCTTTATGGTCATTCATAGATGGCTACAAGTACAATATTAGTATCACAATGTTATTCAATGCTTTAAAAAGAGCATGTCAGGGGGGACCAGCAGTTGACATGTGCGTGCATGACCAAGATCCCGAGAGGTGAATGGAGGAGAAAGGATTACGGTGTGGCCATCCCCCCTGGGGGGGCGATTTTTTACTTTCTGTCACTCTCTGTCTTTCTGGAGACTGCACATGCCCTATAGCAAAAACCTCTCCAAAAAAAAAAAAGAAATAAAAAAGAAAAGGAGCATATTGGGCTGCATTGATGGAAATACGGGGTTCAAATCTTGTTCTGCAGGGGTCCCTCAGAATACTGCCAGTTTCATACTGTTTGTGGGATTGCAATTAATCCTGCTACCACAATCTAAAGAGAATGGTGGCATACTGGGATGTATCTAAATGTGGCCCCCAGAAGACATAAACTGTGGAGGAGTAAAAGAATATCAACATATTTATCTCAGATTCAAAAAGGATTGAGTTGCATTTCTGAAAGTGTGCAGGACTATTCACCTGAGTCAGAATCATTTGGGTTTTTTTTTTAATCATTCATTTAATTTTATTTATTTTTATTTTTTAATTTGGCCAGAGAGAGACAGAGAAAGAGAAGGAAAGTGAGAAAACTAGCAATCACCAGGTTCAGGACTCAAACCATGGCCAGCCATGTGGAGTCCCGCACTTCAACCAACATGCCACCTGCCAGCCCCTATTTGAGATATTTTTAAAAATGCATACCTCACAATTCCACCTATGAATTAGAGAATTGGAATCTTAAGGGCCAACTGTGGGGTGATACACTTCTCAAAGAAGTCTTCCGAGGGACACTTAATGCACACAAGTGTTTGAGAGCCACTAGAATAGAGGAATCAGAGACCAATCAGTAGGGGAAGAAGGAGGGCATATGGTACTGGTCCAAGGATGGAACTAAAATGATAGGAGACAGATTTCATTATCACTAATATCTTAAAACCGAGACCAATGGGCTGTCATCAGTAGAGGAAGAAGGAGGGCATATGGTACTGGTCCAAGGATGGAACTAAAATGATAGGAGACAGATTTCATTATCACTAATATCTTAAAACCATGAGCACCTTTTCAACAGAGACAGTTATTTTCTTCTCTATACCTCATTTCTTAACAAAGTGCATTCATTTCACAGGGCTAGGTAAATATTTGTGGGAAGGACAAATGAGTAACTCTATAACTAGAACACCCAAGTAGTCTGATCTGATAGGGCGGCTCTTTATACCTGCTAAGCCAGGTTAGCGTGTATCCTGTATTCCCCACCCCTTTTCTCTCTCAGCAAAGTGTTATTATTCATTGTTGCCTCAAAAGAAGGGCAGCTTTAGCCTCCTTCCACTCTGTACTTCTAGTTCCCTCATGGCTCATCAGTACTTATATGGTAAACGCACATGGACAACCATGGTTTGAATCCCAGACCAGGTGACTTCAAATTCATGCTGGATGTGTGTGCATGCGTGCCCATAATCCCGAGAAGAGAACGGAGGAGGGATTGTGGCATGGCCATCCCCCAGGGAGGGTGATTTCTTACTTTCTAGTTCTCTAGGTCTCAGGGTCTCTGGGTCTCTGGCTCTCTCTGGCAAGCACACATGCCCTATAGCAAAAATCTCTCTTTAAAAAAAAAAAAACAAACAACACAAAAAACTTTAACCACTGTACTTAACAAAGTCTTCAAAAAACTTACAAATCTGGAAGAAAATGACAATAATTGAAAACAAAGCTTGTCAACTAGAACAACTAAATAAGAATTGAATGACATTGAGTTTTTTTAGTTTGTTTGTTTGCTATAGGGTACATAACCTCACCAAAGTGAGAGAGAAATGGAAAGTGAGAAATCACTCCCCAGGGGGGATGGCCTTGCTACAATCCCTTCCCCTTATTCTCCTCTTGGGTTTTTAAGCACACGTGCAGATAGGCCTGGCATGATTTCCAAGCTCCTAGGGCTCAAACCACAAAGTTGGTCATATGGAATCCAGCTGCCTTAACCTCTATACCACCTACTAGTCCAAGAAGATCTTTTAAAGTAAGCAGGTGGTGTAGTGGTTAAAGCACTGGACTTCCATGTGGCCGACCATGGTGAGGGTCCTGAACTCGCAGTTTGAAACTCACACTGGCACTTGCGCTTGTGGACCCAAAATCCCAAGAAGAGAATAGAGGAGAAGGGATTGTGGTATGGCCATCCTCCCTGGCGGTGATTTCTCACTTTCTGTCTCTCTGTCTCCAGCGAGCACACATGCCCTATAGTAAAACTCTAAAGAAAAAAATGAATAAAAAAAAATAAAGCATCTAAATTTGGTAAATCATTTGACAGAATTATAATTAGAACTTATTAATGAAAATCTAAATAGAGAAAATATATAATAACTATGAAATTGCACATTTTAATGCAGGAAAAAAATTAGAATTGAGAAGTTTCTTTGACAGGATTTGTTTTGAATGTACCAGGCATGTCATTGTATGTGTACATGTGTGTGTGTGTATTTTTATTATAAGTATCTTCATATTTATAATATCAATTATTTATAATATCAATATTAATTTATAATACCAATAATTTTGAATGTATTCAACATAAAATAAACTTTTGAGAGACATTTCAGAGAATTTGAAGAATATTTTTAATATTAAAGCTGCACTAAAAATAAAATTTTCAAAAAAATGCCAGTGATACATTGGTAGGGATATAGCTAAGAAACTAATACAGAAATATGTACAAAGAATTATAGAGATACTTGAATTTTTAAACTTTTTTTTTAATTGCCAGAGGTCGTGTGCACTTGCTAGAGAAAGAGAGTGAGACAGAAAGCAAGAGAAAAAGCATTCCTCAGTGAGGATGGTCACAATGCAATCCTTTTCCTATCAGGTATATGCCTTCACCAAAGTGAGAGAGAGAGACGGAAAGTCTTATCAGAATTTTGAGCATGCACACACATGCCCAGTGTGTTTTTCAAGCTGCTGTGGGAATCCAATTCCCTCTCTATGAGCTCTTAACCCTGCACCAGAGGGCCAGCCCTAGTACATGATTTTATTTTTAAGTTTATTTCTTCCAAGAAAGAGAGATGGGTACCCCCTACAGGGTCTTCATGTCACAACCTATCCCCAGACTCAGCCAACCAAGATCAGGGGCATGTATCCATCCATATCCAGCACCTTCAGGGAGACCTCCAGAAGTAAACCTGGGGTCTTCTCACGTGGGTCCAGCATCACAGAGGATTGTCTTACCACTGTGCTATCACAGCTGGCCATGGTTCTTGAAATGTTCAAATAACCAATACAGTGAGACGTTCTGAAGTGTTGTTTTGATTTACAGTGATATCTTCTTTTTGCTTTTAAGAAAAATGGTTTTCAGAATAGTAATGGACTGTAATATGGGTTCACCAGTTCACTAAGAATGATTTGCCTGTCAATAAACATTGTGGAAGTTAACTAATTTAATACGTTTCTGTGTCTCTGTCCCTTTGCTCTCTAATGTTTGCCAGTTTTGATGACAAATTGTGTGGTCATTCTGATCTCTACTGGCTAGAAGAACTGGATTAAACTGACAAAGAAAGTAGTGAGAATCATGACCCAAGAAATCCTGAGGACCAAGATAGAATGAACTCTGCTAAGGGATGCTGTGAATGACACATCTGAACCAGGAGAGAGGCTGGAGTCATTTACTAGAGCCCAGACATTCACATCTTACCTGTACAATCACTTCTTTTTTTTGGGAGAGGTTTTCGCTATAGGGCATGTGCGCTCGCCAGACAGACAGAGAGAGACATAGAGACAGAAAGCGAGAAATCACCCCCCAGGGGGGATGGTCACGCCACAATCCCTTCTCCTCCATTCTCCTTTCGAGATCTTGGGCACGCACGCACGCGCGCCCAGTGTGAGTTTTAAGCCACCAGGTCCGGGACGCAAACTGCGGTCGACTACGTGGGAGTCCAGCGACATAGCCATTACACTAACTGCTGGTTCCCTACAATCACTTCTTTAAAGAAGAGATTTGTGCAGGAGAAAAAACCAAGACCATCTTTTATACATTTTTATCCATCAAGTAAGAAAAGGTGAGAAATAAAGGAGAAAAGAAAGAAGGATGAAAGGGAAAGAGAACCAGAAAGGGAGGATGAGAGGAAGAGTCAGAGAAGGAAGGACGCTAAGATCTAAGAACCAAGATGTTCTCCCTGTTGGACACGAGGCTGAAGGGTTACTTTCTTCTTGAACCACCATGAATTTTCATGACTGAGCTCCATTTTATCCTGTCTGTAATGCAAGGATCTTTATGCTAGGAAGCAGGCAGGGAGCCAGGCACAATAACCTGTAGAACATAGTTAAGGCATTTGCTGGTGGATTGGGAGAAAGGAGGGCTAAGAGCAGCATTCAGTGTCCAGGTCACAGCAGCTAAATAAGGACCAGAGGGTTATCTCCAGCCTGGCAGGACCAGCTGGAATTAAGTGGGTTGTATAAGCAATGGCACTGTCGAGTGAAGATCATCTCTTGCTGGGCCTATTAAAAGCACAGACTGTATCAGCCTCTCACTGGTAGTATGAGTGCTGCTGGACAAAAGTCACTGACCTGTGAAGGCCTCTTTCAACTCCACCTAGCTACTGAAGTCACGGAGTTGAGAGTGGAGCCTGTGGAGCTAGACAGACTTTGAATGCAAGTATGGGTCTGCTCCTCATGGCCTTTGTGACCCTAAGTAATTTCCTGAACATGTCTAAGCCTGCATCTTTATCTGTAGCGTGAAGATAGTATTTCTTGCTTTGTTATGTTTTGAGAAGGACCAAATAAAATGACTTATGACTAGTGCTCACTGTCTGATAATATGCAGTAAGCACTCATTAAATTGCAGCTATTACTTGCTATTAACATTATTATTAACAGCATGATTATGAGCATGATGGTTACCATTATTATTATGACTAGGTGGCATTCAGGCTTTCTCGCTTCACTCCAGAACTTCAGTACTACAATTATTGCTACATTCATTCCCTTAACCAATGCTGGCTAAGTGTCTACTATCTGCAGGATCCTGAGAGAAGTGGGGTTGGAAGGTGAATAAGACAGGCTGCAAGGCCTCATGTGGGAAAATGAGACTCTGTGTCTCTTTTGGAACAGTTGTCTCTCAGAAGTGAGGTAACTAAATCTCTGTTGACTGAATTCAAGAAGGCTGTTTTGTGTCCATTGGCCAGTTCACTGAATGCACAAGAGTCTTCCTTTCAGAGACAGTGCCTGCATGTGTGCATGTGTTTTCTCCATGTGTAGGCTGGCCCTTCCTATAGGTCAGAAAGACAAGTGAGGAGTGCTGGAGTTGTCTTAGATGGTAATATCATGGCAATGACAGTGTATGGTTTTAAGTGAATGGAACTTAACTGTAGGCATATTTGCCTCAATGGTCCTTCCTACTCTGAGCAGCCTACAAGGTCCTTGAAAGGCAGGACTATTTGTGTCTCTGTATATGACTTTTTTTGAGAGAGAGATTTGTGCTATAGGATGCATGTGCTTGCTGGAAAGACAGAGGGAGAGAAAATGAGATATCACTCCCCTAGAGAATGGCCTTGCAGCAATCCTTTCTCTCTCATTCTCCTCCTGGGATTTTGAGCACACATGCACACATTTTCAAGCCATCGGGCCCGGAACTCAAACTGCTGTCAGCCATGTGGGAGTCCAGTGCTTTAACCAGCATACCACCTACTGGCCTCTGTATGTGACTTTAAGTTGTTTCCTTTGTGTGAATGACTATCCTTGCCTGTCATGCCCCACTCAGCTCTTATAAATCAGCTCATATGTGATCTCCTCTGAAACCTTGCAGATACACAGGCCCCAGAAATAGGGTGGATCACACTTTCCTCTGGTCACATTATACTCTGTAAACCACAATTATACAAAAATTACTTTTTTTTTTTTTTGGAGAGGTTTTCGCTATAGGGCGCATGCGCTCGCCAGACAGACAGAGACATAGAGACAGAAAGCGAGAAATCACCCCCCAGGGGGGATGGTCACGCCGCAATCCCTTCTCCTCCATTCTCCTCTCGGGATCTTGGGCACACACGCACATGCGCCCGGCGTGAGATTTAAGCCACCGGGTCTGAGACGCGAACTGCGGTCGACTATGTGGGAGTCCAGCGACATAGCCATTATGCTAACTGCTGGTTCCCAAAAAGTACTTTTTTTGTCCTTCACTGATACATGTCTGTATTTTCCTGCTAAATCGGAAGTCCTGGAAGGACAGACACTATTTCCTGTCCATCTTTTATCCTTAGCACACAGCACAGTGCCTAGAACAAGGGGGATCCAGTAAACAGTTGCTAAATGGATGTGTGAAGAGTAAATGAATGAAGTGATGATTGCAGTAGGACAGATATATCAGATTAGTTATGCTGCCCTAAGGTTTTCCTGCACCAACGCTTTTCGTTTCACAACCTTGATTCACCTGACATAGCTAAACCTTCAAGAGAACCATCCCCTACCTGCTCCCCCTAACCAAACTTGAACATGCAACTCAGTGCTTCAGAAATGAGATACCATCCTCCCTCGTTACTAAGGCAATTATGAAAACTACTGCCTGAAATTCCCACTCACTTATAAGCCATATAGATTTGTCATCACTTTCAATTTCCTTAAAAGCCCCAACTTTCTTTCCCCATCACTCCCAAACCTGATGACAATGCTAATTCTCTTTTTCTTTCCCCAACCCCCAAGAGCATGACCCTTCCATCTGTCTCAACCCTATCTTTTCTCAGTTACTGATAACCCTTGCCCCAAACTCCCTCCTCCTCTTATACCTTCATTAATCTATTTATCCCCTCAGGATCTTTCTCAGCTTTGTTCAAGCATGTTGGATTTTCTTTTTACAAAAAGTCATCACTGATCCCATCTGCCCTTCAACCACCCTCCCCACACATACACATGTTCTTTTGTTATTCATCTCTTATTCCTGTCCTCATCCCCAGGCTCTTTGAGGCCTCCCTTAGACATGCACAGATCTCTCTTAACTTCACAAAGTTATCCTCAGAGTCCATACCCTTATCTAACTGCCACTCGATATTCTCCTACTGTTCATCCTATCTCTGTTCCTTAATCTCCTCCAACTAGATGTCGTTGAGGTAGACTCAAGTAATATAATGAGTTTTGGAGTCAAGTCCAAGGTCCACTAGGACTAATTCTTTCTAGAATTTGACAATTGGTCCTGTCCAGTCTTCTTTCTTTGATATTTAATAGTAGATCCTGATCACTTTTTAAATACTGTGTTATTCACTTCCAGTCTCTAAGACATGGATTCTACATAATCTTTCTGATTCCATTACCTCCAGAAACATCCATAGTCTGTTCTGTAAGCACTGGGAAATATAAAACTTAACATAAAATGTATACAGCACTTAGGTTAATGCCTAGCATGTAATAGTTCTTTCAATATCAATTCTTTATACGTATACTTTTTTCTTTCTCCACAACAACACTGTGAAGTCTTTTATTTCAAGAGCACAGAGAGGAACCAGCAGATGGCATAATGGTTACATTGCTGACTCTCACGTAGTTGATCATGGTTCGAGTCCTGGGCCCAGTGACTTAAACTCATTCCAGGTGCATGTGTGTGCATGCCCAAGATGCTGAGGTGAGAATGGAGGAGAAGGGATTGCACCGTGGCCATCCTCCCCTGGGGGAGTGATCTGCTTTCTGTCTCTTTTGTGAGAGCAAAAATCTCTCTCTCTCTCTCTCTCAAAAAAAAAAAAAAAGAAAGAAAAAGAAAAAGAGAGAACAGAGAGATTGGTTAAACTGTCCTAGCATACATAGCTAATCAGTGAGACTAGCAGAGTCAGGACACAGGTCAGTCTTCTCTCACACAAGCATTGTGTTCATCTCTGACTTTGCTTCTCAACACCACTATGTACTGTGAAATTTCATTTTCACAAACTCTAAAGAGACTTCCAAGTTTAATAACTATCTGAAACACGGATGATTAACAATTGAGTAAGGTTGACAAATGTGTCCCAATGGAAAACAAAAAAATGGGTACAAAAATGAAATGAATTTGAAAAATAGAAAAGAAGTAATTCTTGACATTGCAAATGGATACTTACTCTACAAAAAAGGAATCACTGAAAATAAATGATATACACACTGTATTATATAAATACTGTTATTTAAGGTAACACTAAATCTTCAAAATCTAATTTACATAAAGCTGTCCTGAGCCATCATAAGAAATGTGAGCTGTCTGGTGATGGTTCTATGACTGCTCCGCCTTGGGTACATGCACCGGGAATAAAGGATGTCATGTTTGTGGGTCTTAGTGCAATCTTTCAGGTAGTTCTGCCATGGACTAGCTTGGAAATACTGGGAAAGTTCCTTTACCTCTACTGAAATATGATTGCTACATCTATAAAATAGCGCCAATCCTGGAACTGAAAATAACGTTTATTCAGTATGGAATGCAATGCTTGGTAAATAATGATGCCATTTCCTCCCCTTCCTGACCTCTTTGTGAGATTCTATGGTTACAATTAATGAAAGCAAGCTTCCCCTAGCACATAAGGTGAGTACCCACGACAGCCTTTAAAATTTGTCTTCACAAAATCACATCTCTGCTTTCACTGCTTTGCAAAAGGAATAAAACTAAAAGGAAACATCTTCAATATCCAGCTATAAGGAATTGGTTCAACACATTTGGATACATTTATTCAATGAGATACTGTCCATCTGTAAAGAACATTAGTGCATATTTTTATTTGTAGACATCAAGAGAAATTCATATTATATTTTATTGTTCATTAAAAATGACAGGCCAGCCAGTAGCATAGTGATTAAGCTGACATAGCTGACAGCATGGTTTGAGTCTAGACTAGCAGCTTGAAAATCACACTGGGTGCGTGTGTGTATGTGTGTGTGTGTGTGTGTGTGTGTGTGTGTGTGCCCAAAATCCTGAGAGGAGAATGGAAGGGAAGGGACTGCAGTAAGTCCATCCCCCTGTGGGGATGGGGTTTCTCACTTTCCCATTCTCTGTCTCTGTCTCTCCCCAGTAAGCGCATGTGTCCTATGGCAAAAAGAATCTTAAAAAAAATTTTGAATCTACGTTATGTGATTTTTTCCAAGAACAGATACATACATCATTTAATTTTTGAATCTATGTTATGTGATTTTTCCAAGAACAGATACATACATCATTTAAGTAATAAAAAATAAAAGTTAACAAAAACAAGCAAACTCTCTATACATTGCACCATATCATATGCCCTGGTGGGTCGACATACTGTGTGTACATCCCCTCATGGAATGACATATTTAATTCCTAAACAAAAAATAATAGCAGTTCCTTTTTTAAATGCTCTCAATGTTAAATAGTTAACAATCGCCTTTGTGTTTGCACATATTCTCAGTGTGGGGACCAATAGTTTAAATGCCATGACATGACATAATCACTAGAGTCAATGCACAAGTATTGTATTAGCAGCTTGGATTCCTGGAGAGAAAAAAAAATGCATACAGAGTCAAACAAACTTGTAAAATCCAAACAGAGTCTTTTATTAGTAACCTCGAATGACCCCCCCCAATCAAGGCTAAACATCTCCACTAAACAATTAGCTTAGGGAATCAAAATGTAAACAGAAAGAAAACTCGCTGTTCATCCTTACTTTGTGTAGTTATTCCTCTCTGGCCATAACACATCTGCGTACCTTCTATCCATATTATAAAGTTCTTATTACTGTCTTAAGTGTCATCATTTTATTATTTAGGAAACAAATGAATATAATTATATATCCATGTACCCAAATCAATTGCCTTCCCTGTAAACAAAACCCAGTATAAAACTATGTAGGCAATGGAAAACTTTGTTTTTAGAGCCAGACATATAAAATGCTTCCTGAACGTTAATTATTTTATTTCACTTACTTCACTCATGTTGCCAAAGTAGCTCTAGCGTCATCATATGCATAGTTTTCAAAACAGGGGCATACTGCTCTGCCATGACTCCTTAGAATTATTTCCCAAGAACTGATTAATATTGGAAATTCTGGTGCTGATTTAAAGTTCTAGAACATAAACTAAAATGTATGAAGATTTGCCACGGTACTGTACACTTAAAAATGGTTCAGATGGTAAATGATATGTTATATATGTTTCACCACAATAAAAAAATGGTAATTTTTCAAAATACTAAACAAACCTATAAGGGGCAGTCTTTCCCTGAGGAGTGAGGATTATATGTGTACATAGGAGTTTCACCAATAATTAGTTTCTGCCTTTGCACTGGACTCTTAAGGAATTGAGATAAATACAAAGCCAAGGAAGAAATGGGTCAGATGCACTTTATGAATCTCCGGGCACCAGATTTATGTTGGTATGAATGTCATTTGTTGAAAGTCAGAACATTGTAGCCTTATATACTTTTACTCTGAATGAACAATATTTGTGAAATGATTTCCTAAAACATTTACTACACTTACCATTTCAGTAACCTCCACTGTAGGAGTTAGATGTTTCACCCCATAAACCTCTGCAGAAATAAAACAAGTAAAATGATTTCCTGTTATCTTTCTACACTGAACGTGTACAAAAGTAGAGATAAGCAAAATTACCACAGGGATGCCGTGCTTCTAACTGATGGTACTAGCAGAATATCAACTTGTCCTTGCTCTGCCTCGAGGCTCTTGTTTACTTACCAAAGAAACGAGACTATTTTAAAAATGTGTAAATGCTCTTACACTCGTAATAAATGCAGAGAAAAGCACAATGAAAAAAGGTCATAATAAATGCTTCTAACAAACTTGAGTCCCTTACTTGGCCATCTGTCTTCAATTTCAGGCATGTTGTTTTTGAGTAGCATCCCATTGTAACCAAATATAATAGGATAGGAAGTTAATGAGCTACGACATGTACCATCATAAATGTGATGTATCACCAACATGAAGCCACCCAAGATGCAAGGCAGCTACTGTTTTCCTGTGAAGCTACTAGTTGTTAGTATAGTGCTCTGGGGAAAAGAGTGGCCTCATTTATCTGTGTATTTATTGTAAAGGCTCAGATTAATGCTGAGTTCTTTATCTCCCTTCCTGACCTTGACCTCCAAAGAAAAATGAAAGAGAAGTCTCAGAGAGATGTAGGTTTTGTGGGATCCAGCCACCTTAACCACCAGGCCACATACGGGTCCATAATAGGCTACATTTAATGGACATTCAGGATGTATTTAGGAAATACTTAACTCTAATCTGACAATGTTACATGCTATGTGAATAACCAAGGTACCATCTCTTAGAATAAGGAACTTAAATTTATGTTAAGGAAACAATGAAGCTTCATGGGTCACAATTAAAAGATGGTGGGGACTAACACAGCAGTCCAGTGTGAGCTCTGCAGACTTATTCATTTATTCATTTGTGGGTGGTGATTGTGAATCAGTTTTGCTCCTGAGCTGATGATACAATGTAAACAAATCAAAATTACCCAGGGGGCATGGCCATGCCACAATCCCTTCTCGTCACAATCCTCTTGGGATCTTGGGCACGCATGCACATGCACCCAGAATGAGTTTAAGCCACTGGGTCTGGGACTCAAACTGTGGTCGACTACATAGGAGTCCAGCGAGATAGCCATTATGCCAACTGCTGGTTTCCATTTAATTCAGGCTAGATAATAAACAAATGAATTAATAAGAAAGTGTTTGGGGATCAGCAGGGGATATAGTGGTTACATAACTGGATTCCCACACTTCCAATGACAGTTCGAGTCCTTGACCAGGCTGCTTGAAACTCATGCTGGGTACGTCTGTGTGCATGCCCAAAATTCCAAGAGGAGAATGGAGGAGAAGAGATTGCAGCATGGCCATCTTCCCTGGGGGGATGATTTCTTGATTTTTGTCTCTCTGTCTCTCTGGTGTGCACACATACCCTATAGCAAAAATCTCTCTTAAAAAAATAGGAAAGAAAAGAAGAAACTGTCTGGTAGTAATAGTTTCTAAGGTGACTTTAAAAAGGGAGGTAAGGAGTAAATTCAGGTTTGAAGAAAGCAAAGTTCTCTCTAAGGATGTGATGTGTTATGACAATCTATGGAAAGAAGCCATGGGTTTCTGTGGGCAACTGAAATTAGCGCAAAGACCCAGGGAGAAGTGACTGAGGCAGGAACAAGCTTGCTCAGACTGAAGGACAGAGGGATGGATTCAGTGTCTGAATTAGCAAAGGGGAGAGGTAGGAAGAATAATCCAGGCCAGGATATTGTTCTAAGTGTCATGTAGAGACATTGAGAGGGTTTAAGCAAGGGAGTGATAAGATCTGAAATATGTTTTACAAGAAATCGCCTCAGCCATTCATAACTCATAAGAAAAAGTGGAAGCAGAGCAGTGGTGGAAGGACTGTGATCTAAAGCAGGGGACACAACGGTAATTTGTCTCAAGTAGAAAAAAGATGAGGGCCCAGTCCAGTAGCCTAGTGGTTAAGGGAGCCAGCTGCCACAGACAATCATAGTTCAAATCTCAGCTTTGGTGGCTTGAAAAACATGCCGGGTGCATGTACATGCATGTCCCAAATTCCCACAGGATGAAGAAATGGAGAAGGGATGATCATGTGCTACATTCCATTTTAGGGGAGTGCATTCTCCCCATCTGTCTGTCTCCCTATGTTGAGTGCATATACCCTCTAGCAATTAAAAAAAAGAAGAAGAAAAAAACAGAGAAATGAAAAAAAAATAAAGACGATATGGAGACAGAGATTAAGTTTGAGATTTATTTTGGAGGCAAAGCTGATAGAGCTTGTTGATGAAAAGGAAAGAATCAAGGGTACTTCCTAGGTTTGGCTTTTATACCTAGACAGATGATGATATAATTTACTAAGAAGAAAATTCAAGTAATGAGTAGTTCTCATTCAGGATTTATCCAGTTTGACACGTCTTTTGAGAGATTTTTGCTATAGGGTGCGTGCACTCGCTGGAGAGAGACAGAGAGACAGAAAGTGAGAAATCACCCCCCCCCCCCGACAAGTAGACCATGCCACAACCCCTTCTCCTCCATTCTCCTCCTGGGATCTTGGGAACCCACGCACATGCACCTGGTGTGAGTTTGAAGCCACCGTGTCCAAGACTTGAACCACGTTTGGCCATGTGGGAGTCCAACGACATAACTGCTATACCATCTGCTCGTTCTAAGTTTTACATGTCTTTGAATCAGCCATATGGATATGCTAAATAGTAAAGAATGATTGAATCTGGGCTAGCATAGTCCAGAAAGAACTCATGCAAGAAAGAGAATTTCCTTTGAAAAGAAGGTTGAATTCAGTGGAGATGAGATGAATTTTCTGTATTTCCGCAGAGGAAATAAAATGAGAAAAGACATAAAAATAAGAATGAGCATGCATATTTAGTCAGGATACTCTAGGAAGATAGAATGGATAACTTTGTAGAGATACATAAGAGGGGATTAGCTGGGGGATCAGCTTACATTATTATGGCAGGCTGTCTGTAAACTGGAGATCCTAGGTTGTGGGTAGTATGGATCAGCCAGTGGTCCACGGCCTCAGAAGCAGGGAAGCCAGTCCCAGGCTGGAAGTCTGAGAACCCAGGAGGCCATTGGTATACCTCCTGGAGTCCAAAGGCAGAGGAGCTTGGAGTTCCAACATCTGAACAACAGAAGTCTATTCTGTTTTTTTTGTTGCTGTTCTTTTATTTGTTCTCTTTGGGTCCCTTGTTAATTGGATCATGCTCACCCACATTGAGGGTGGGAATTTCCACATTCAGCTACTCAGACTCACTTATTAATCCTTCTGAAAGACCCCCATAGACACACCCAGGGCAAAGCTTTTTTCTAGGTATTCCTCAGTCCAGTCAAGTTGACACTCAAAACTAACCATCATAGCATGCAATGTAGTTGGTGGTGGAAGAGTGGGGAATTTATATTGTGGAAGTGTGAAAGGTAAAATGAACTGTAATGTAGAGGTGGTGTTATAGGACTTTCAACAGCAATCAGAAGAGTTTGAACTCTTCCTCTAAAAAAAAATAAAGAAAAGAAAAGAGAAGTCATTGTCAATTTTAGACTAGGAGTTAGTATGAATTTCAATTCTGTCTTGGTCCTTGGTATGTCTCTAGTGCTTAACACAGAGTCCGGCAGTCAAATTATTAAATGAATGAATGGAAAATGAATTGATTGTATAGCTAAATTGTGTTTGCAAAAAGAGAGACAATGGGTGAAGAAACCAATAAAAGTGGTCCTCATTTTAAGCATCTAAATTTAAGACAAAAAATCCTTTTTATGATATAGTGTTGATGAGGTAGAAATAAAAGTGCCTACTATATTGCCCAACAGGGTAAGATGACAAAGGGAGAGAGGAAATATAAGTCCTTCCAAAGGTAGTAAACTTTTAAATAGCACACAGCATTTCTACATAAACCAAGAACTCAGCAAGGAACCTAGCTGGTTAGTGAGATTAGGCAAAAATTGGATAAGATTTCTCAATGTTCTGAAAATCAAAAGGATCCTAATTTTCTCAGCTATTCATGCATTCTGCCATTCAATTTTTTTTTGAGAGATTTTTGCTATAGAGTGCATGCACTCACCAGAAAGAGAGAGACAGAGAGATAGAAAGCAAGAAATCACTCCCAGGGGGGATGGCCACACCGCAATCCCTTCTCCTCCATTCTCCTCTCAGGATCTTGGGCACGCACGCACACGTGCCCGGCGTGAGTTTAAGCCACTGGGTCCGGGACTCGAACTGCGGTCAGCTACATGGGAGTTCAGTGACATAGCCATTATGCTAACTACTGGTCCCCTGCGATTCAATTCTTAAATAGTTTGCTCACCAAAAGTTTATATCATGTTTTTTTTGTTTGTTTGTTTGTTTGTTGTTGGTTTTTTTTGTCTGTTTCTTTTTAGATATAGTGTGTCTTCTAGAACTTGAAATATTATTTTCTGGGCTATTATATTACTATAAAAGGAGGACAAAGACTTAAGATCTCACTTTTCTTTGTAAATTGCTGTCTCTGGATTACCTCTATTGTCTGCAGAAGTCGGTACTGATCACACTTCATGCTCATATCAGCAGACATGTACGTATGTGTTACATTTTTATGATGGTAGAGGTGGTTATGTCGAATTGTTACTGAGGAAGCAAAACTAGAAGTCACTGCTCAGCACACAAAGAGGAAAACAGAAGATCTGAAAACCTCCCAGTAAACTCAGTGAGCTGTGTTGGCACTCACTTGCCTTCAGCCTCAGAGCTCTCAGATTATACACTCCTTTTATTGGACTGTTTCTTTAATGGAACTTTTTAAAGGGCCTTTTAATAGCCTCCTTGTTTCAGCAGATATACATTGAGAAGCATTTGGAATACCTCCCACTTGCAACATTTTTGATCTTCACATTTCTTAGAATTCTGACAGCCTACCAGGTAACAGTTAGTATGATATTATGCTGCCACATTCCAGAGCTGGCAGCTGTTAGATTTGCCTGTGCAGTTTGTTGTCCAAATCCCTTGGGCCGGCGATTTATTGCCTTTTCCTCTTGCCCACTTCTCCCTGGACCCTCCCCCAGCACTTTTAACTCTTTAACTGAATACACAATGGATGTATTTTTAGGTCCATCAGGATGATCCCCAGTAAATATCTAATCTAGTACAAAACAAGAAATCAACCCCAAGAATTCTTACATGAAGAACTTGTACAATAGTGTATAATTTGAAAAATCAAAGATAGCTTGTTTAGGGTAAAGGTATTTGTTCAGAAATACTTTGTATTCATCTAACCAGAGGCACAACACTCCCAGAACTGGCCCTGGTGACAGATGGATCATAGGCAGTTATCTCTAAGTCCTCTGAAATGCTAAATCCAACAGAGGGACTATACTGTGGTCACTGCTCAGATTTCTTATTTCCTAAACAAGAACTTTAAGGATGGATAGGAATAAGGAAGAAAGAAATCATTCAATGTTTATAAAAATACTTCAAAAGCTCCCTCTTAGGTGGCTAATAACAAGAGTAGACAGGCATAAAACTCACCTGGCATAGAGTAGCTTCCATCCTGTTGGAAGTCATTTTCTTCCTGACAGAGGAAGCAAAGAGAAACTAGACTACAGAATTAAATAATGTCTTGCTGCACAATGGACCTACTCGACTTCTGCTATTTTCTTTTTCAGGTTAATATAAGGAACAAAGCAAGAAGAAGGGCTATAAAAATTGGCATGCCTTTAGGGGGCCAGCAGGTGGCATGGTGGTTAAATGTGCTGGATTACCGCATGGCTGACCACGGTTCAAGTCCTGGACCTGGCAGCTTGCTTTCTCACTTACCCTTTCTCTCTGTCTCTGTCTGTCCAAATTAAAAAATTATAATAAAAAATGGAATTAAATAAATAATTTTAAGAAGAATCCTTTAAAGAAAATTGGCATGCCTTTTAGACCAAGACACTCTTAAGATAGCACTTGGTCCAGTGCATTCCAACCTTCCCTTGTTAATTCCACAAAGAGTCATTGGGCACCAACTATGAGCCAGGCACTGAGCTAGGAACTGAAAATACAGATAGAAACAGGGCCTAGGGCCTGACCTCAAAGAGGTCAGCATCTAGAAGAAGAGACAGAGACACAAACAGGTAAGTATATTCCGAGGCTAAAACTACAATCACAGATCTATGTTCTATCAATTATGAGAGTGTAAGAAGGGAGCTTAATCCTAACTAAGGAGTTAACCAGTCAGTACAGAGATCAGCTTGGAGCACAGAGACATGCAGGGCCACCTAAGCAAATCCATCCAAGTGAGAACCCATGTAGTGTGTTGGGAACACTTCATGGTAGTGCCAGTTGTCTGTTTTATGAATTGAGAGTCGTGGAAGAGGAATGACGCTGTAGGAATCAGGAAACAATCAACGTGAAGGACTTAAATTTATCATACAGACCTGTATTACCACTAGCGACAGGTAGTTAATTAAATTTTTAATGTAAGTTAGGTATTGTTTCAAAAGTAAAAATGTAGTTCCTCCTCTGCATGAGTTACATTTTGCTCAAATAGCCACTTGAAATCAGAAGCTACCTGGGAGAGTGCAGATTATATTTCTAGAACATTTCCATCAGTTCAGAGATCTGCTCGGCAGCTGGAAACGTTTGAGGTGTCTTGTGTGGGAAGTCACACAAGACTTGGGGACTCTGGAAGACAAATTAAAAGGGATAAGACTGATGTCTGGAGCTTATTTAGGGTTAATGGCCTATGAAACTTGCACTCGATTGAGCAAGACATACACAAAAAAGGAATTAAAATACGTAATATGTCAGAGAATGGTAATTGTTCTAGATGAAAGTAAAGAAGGAAACAGGATTCGAAGGGGCTGGCTGTTGGTGGGTCATAATCATAAAGAGTGTTGCAAGATGGTCTCACAGAGGTGACATTTGAGCAAAGACCTAAAGGGGCTCAGAATATGACAAAGGTGTCTTGGAAGAGAACAGGTACAAGAATAGCAGGGCAAAACTTTGCATGAATAGCCTGACCTGTGTAAAATGTGTTACATGATGATTTAAAAGTTTTATTTTTTTTATCTCATTGTACTACTGTATCTTAAAATTGGTTAAAGAAATTGAATCAGTAAAAAAATAGAGGGGCCAGCAGATGATGTAGAGGATAAGGTGGCTGGATCCCACATGGCCAACTGTGGTTTGAGTCCAGGAACTGGTGCTTGAAAAAACACTGGGTGCATGTGCATGTGTGCCCAAAATCCTGAGAGGAGAATGGAAAAGGGATTGTAGCATAGCCATCCCCTTGAGGGTGGTTTCTCACTTACTTTCTCTCTCTAAGTACATGTGCCCTAAAGGGGGGAAAAAAACAGCGAGATAGATGTATTTGTATATATGTATATGTACACACATATGCACACACACACACACACATATATATATATACATATCAATACACCTTTTAAAGGAAGTGATTCCTGCAACTGTGCAATTGTGAGAGGTGGAAAGTTCACATCCATAGGGCCGTCTGGTGACTCAGGCAGGAATCGATGCTATAGTCTTGAGATGAAATTTCTTCTTCTCAATTTTTGCTTTTAAGGGCTTAAACTGATGTATGAACCCCCCCTCCCCCCGTATTATCGATAATATTTTTTACGTAAAGTCAACTGATTATATATAACAACCACATCTACAAAATACCTTCACAGCAATATCTAGGCTAATTTCAGCTGGTAACTGAGTGTAAGAGCCAAGTTAACAAGTAAAACTAACCATCAATCACATTCGTCTCTAGTTGTTTTTCAGATAAGAAAATCGAGCCTTATAAAGACTAAAAAACTTGCTGAAATGTATTCAGAAAAAATACATTCTTTAATCTTTTAATCCTTATCCTATCTTTTTATGCAAATCTGATGGTGTTTTTGCTGCCCAATGCAAACCAGACACAGAAGTCTAAATTTGGCCATATGTAACTTCTGTTTTGTGACCATGAATGAATTAATCCAAATTAGAAGAGAATAGGTTCAGACATGAATGTGTTTTATAAAGTTCACTCTTTTTTTTTTTTTTTTTAATGAGAGAAAAGAGAGAATTAGAAAGGGAAAAGAAAGAAAGAAAGGCTTTTTTTTTTTTTTTTGAGAGAGAGAGAGTTTTGACAAAAGGTGTATGTGCTTACCAGAGACAGAGAGAGAAAGCAAGAAATCACCCTCCCAGGGGGAACAGCCACATCACAATCCCTTCTCCTCCATTCTCTTCTGGAATTTTGAGCACACATGCACACATGCCGGGTATGAGTTTCAAGTTTCCAGGTCTGACTGGGTCAAGCGCTGGTCGGCCATGTGAAAGTCCAGTGCCTTAACTACTATGCTACCTGCTGGCCTTTTTGGGGGGTGCAGGTAGACTGGGTCTCTGTGTTGTGATGATCCTGCCCTAGCTTCCCATTGGCCAGGATTACAGGCTTGCACAACCACACCCAGCATGTCAGGGGAGCAGGGAAGTAAACCTGGGACTTCCAGTTGGCTTCCAGCCTCCCAAGTGGTGGTGCTATCTGTGTGCCACTGTGGCTGGGCCTAAACTCTATTTTTGAGTATAGCTCAAAGTACACTGGAGGGAAAAATTTTTCCTCCATGTTTGCATTGTTTTTGCTTTGTAGAGCATCATACTACAGAGGAGAATTAATTTATTAGTCTAATAAAGGGATAAGAGCAACAAATGATTCCATGAGAAAGATGTTAAGGAAATAAACAAATACTTTTTTCTAACATTACTTCTTAGAGGAAAAAAGTCATGTTAATATAAATTAATTTGCTCAGCCATGCAGTTTTTGAGACTACATGGAAAGTCACTATCAATGCCCAAAACTCCACTTTAAAAGGTAATAAAAGCAAACTAATTAGGAGAAGTCGTGTTGGAACAAAATGACTAATCTCTTTACTCATGATGTAACTTTAACTAAATTTAATTAAATGTAAAAACTATTATTAAATATAAAATGAAAGGCATACATCATACATAATGAAATATTAAATTAATTTCATGAAATAATGGTATTTCAACACTTCAAATGCTATTTCATTATCAGCCACTTCAGAATGATTAACACTGTATTTTTGAGTCATCTAACATGGACATTCAGAACGAATTATTTTCTCTCTTTATTTTTTTTTAAGAGGTTTTTGCTATAGGGCGCATGCCCTCGCCAGAAAGACAGAGACAGACAGAGAGACAGAAAGTGAGAAATCACCGCCCAGGGGGGATGGCCATGCTACAATCCTTTCTCCTCCATTCTCCTCTTGGGCCCTTGGGCATGCATATACACATGCCTGGCGTGAGTTTAAGTCACCGGGTCCGGGACTCGAACCGTGATCAACTACATGGGAGTCCAGCAACACAGCCATTACGCCAACTTCTGGTCCCCAGAACACATCATTTTCAATTCCATCTAGCTTTACGGAAATATAGACCTATAAAAAATTTAGTATTTGCAGGCCAGCAGGTGGCATGGTGGTTAAGGCACTGAACTTCCCCATGGCTAACCATGGTTTGAGTCTTGGACCTGGTATCTCAAAAATCGCATCAGGAGTGTGTATATGCATGCCCAAGGGCCCAAGAGGAGAATGGAGGAGAAGGGATTGTGGTATGGCCAACCCCCATGGGAGGTGATTTCTCACTTTCTCTCTTTCTGTCTCTGTTTCTCTCTGGCAAGCTCACACGCTTATGGGGAAAATAAAATTAAATTAGTGTTTGATGAAGTCCTTTCAAGTCTTCACTTCATATATTTGTGTGATTATCTTCTCATTATCTTATTTTCTGTGCTTGTATTTTCTTTTTTTTATCAGTTTGTTAATGATGTATCTGGTTCATGGTTTTTTTCCCCCCACAAAGAATCAGCATTTCATTTATTTATTATTTACATATTCTCCTGTTTTCTATTTCTTACTTTTTATCTTAATATTTATTTCTTATCTTTATTATTATTTTCATGCATTCTCTATACTTTGTAGAACTTTTTCTAATACATTGATTTAAGTACTTAATTTATTTTTACTATCAATTTTTTTCTAATATGTTGATTTGGGTGCCAAATTGGTTTTTATTTTCAATTGTCTATTAATATAAGTATTTAAGACTATAAATTTTACTTAGAGCACTCTTTTATTTATATCCAGTATAGTTTGATATGTAATGTTTCCTTTCATTATCTTTATTTTCTACATATTTATATTCTGCAATTTTTGCCTTTCGATTTTCTTTTAAGCCAGAGAGTCTTTTTCTTTTCTTTTTAAAAAAAGTTACTTTATTTAACTTTATTTATCATTATATTTTTTTCAACTTGACCAGAGTGAGGAAAAGTGAGAAAGCAAACCTCTAGGTCTGGGACTTGAGAACCGTGGTCAGCCATGTGGGAGTCCAGTGCCTTTCACCACCATGCCACCTGCTTTCCCCCAGAGAGTCTTTTTTAAAGCTTTATTTCTGTTTTGTTTTGTTCTATTGTGTAATAGCAAGCATGTGTTCATCAGAGAGAGACACAGGGAGAGAGAAAGATAGTGAGAAATAGTCTCAGAATTTTGGACACACATGGACTTGTTCCAGCAAAATTTTCAAGACAATGGGTACAAGATTCAAACTGCAAAGTTGGCCATGCTGGATCTGGCCATCTTAACCTCCACATTACTTACTGCCCTTTTTTATTCTTTCATTGGGGAGAAAAAGAGAGGCAGAACATGTGCGACAGAGAGACAGGCATCTCCAACAGGGCCTGGTCACACCATGATGTGCACACATGCCTGGTGAGTTTTAGATCAACCCAGGATTCAAACTCCAGTCAGCCAAGTGGCTCTGTTATTGCAGAATGACACATTACTACCTGTGCCATGGCTGGGCCTAACCTGAGAACATTTTAAAAGAATATAAATTGTTCAGGACTTTCTTTTTCTCATTTCATCATTGTTTTTCACTTTTGGTATAACTGATAAGAATTTTATCTCTACCATAATCCCTTTTGATTTAGCATGTGTTAAAGCTAACTCTGTGACCTACTCTGAACTTTTTTTGATGATTCAGTGTGCATTTGAAAAAGTTCATATTTGAGCCAGCAGGTGGGGTGGAGGTTAAGGCTGTTGGATGCCACATGGCCACTGCACAGTTTGAGTCCCAGATCCAGCAGCTTGAAAATCACATTGGACCCATATGTGTGTATGCTCAAAATCCCAAGAGAATGGAGGAGAACGGATTGTGGTGTGGCCCTGGGGGCCTGATTTCTCACTTTCTCTGACAGTACATGCACCCTTTTGGCAAATATCTAAAAAAAAACACCAAAATCACCCAAAAGAGGTTCGTATTCATTATTGATGAAGAGATCATCTATATGAAGTGGATTTGCATTATTAATTTTGTTAGTTTTTGTTTACTTTGTGATGGACTATGAGATACCAATTTAAGACCCAATATATGCGTATTTATTTTTGTGATTTTTGTATTTGTTTTTACTTTATAAATATCGCTATTACTTGTTGCATATATCCACAACCATTATTACATTCACTGAAGTTCAGTGATCATTTTTCCTTCAGCATAGTGGATCATTTCAAATTGCATTTCAATTTTTCCCGTTCTTTTGGAATAACTTTCTTAATAGCCTACATCACTAAATCATTTTTCTATTATTTTTGCAGTTTCTTTTTTTTTTTTTTTCCTCCTTCCAGGTGACCAGCTGTATGGATGGTAAATCTCCTTGGACTTTCTTTACTATCTCTATAAGTTTTTTTTACTAATAATATTAGGTTGTTGGAAAAGTCATGACATGTTTTTCTATGTAAAAATGCTTTATGACTTTTCTGACAATCTAATACAAGCCTTCTGCAAATGGAGATAAAGAATAAAAGAAGTACAGAGTCTACATCAATATATTCCGGGTAAAAACAAATAACATGTGAAGAACACTTAACAGAAAAATGTCATCAGTAATAATGGCAAAGTGGAAGCAACAGTAGGTATATATGCATTATCAAAAAAACAAATTTGGAGATCGGCAGGTGGCATGGTGGTTAAAGGCACTGGATTCCCACATGGCCGACTATGGTTCAAGTCCCAGACCTGGCGGCTTGCTCTTTCACTTTCCCTTTCTCTCTCTCTCTTTCTCTGTCTGGTCAAATTAAATAATAATAACTGTAACAACAACAACAAGTGGAAATAAATAAATAAATAAGTTTAAAAAAATACTAATTTGAGGCATGGTGAATAAAACTGGGAGTGTCAACCAAAATAAAGTATAAATAAATAAAAGTTGTAAAATATTCGTAAAGATGATGTATAGCTATGGTAAAGGTTGGGGATTGCTGTCTTAAAATATGTCCTTTCAGAGTTACTTTGCTTCTTTTAGGTATCTCAGAAACATTTCCAGCTTGGGGCCAATTTTAATATTAATAATCTTGTTTTAGGCACACAAATTATGCAGGTAATGTGATTTGACCTTCAAACCCAAGTGCAATATAAGGGGGGGAATGAATTCTCCTAAGAGAATTTTCTCTAACAATAAGGTAGCTAGAGGCAAATTTCTTTTTTATCGTCTTCTTCCAGTGGAAGGATATTTATAGCCAAGTGTTTCACTCAGGATTCGGATGCTGAGAGTTCAGATTTTATATGGAAAAGTCTAAGTTTCAAGCCCTTGCATTATCAGACCCTGACGTTTAATTTCCTGTCATCTTAGTATAAAAGATAAACTTATGTCACCTACACTGACATCCCCCCCTTAACCTCATCTTTATTTTCAATTTTCTCTTGGTTTCTGACAGATAAATTAGATTGATACATACACAAGAAAATGTAGCTCAGGTAAGTATTTTTTATGTCTGGTTTATTTTTTATTTTAAAGATTTTTACCATAGGGCACCTGCACTAGCCAGAGAGAGACAGAAAGAGAGGGAAAGTGAGAAATCATCCTCAAGCTGCAATCCCTTCTCTTCCATTCTCTTCTCAGAATTTTGGGCATGCGTGCAAACACAGCCGGTGTGATTTTTAAGCTGCTGGGTCCGTGTCAGCCATGTGGGAATCCAGCACCTTAACTGCCATGCCATCTACTGGACTTTTTTTTTTTTTTTAAGCTTATTCATTTCTCTCTTCCATGAGTGAAAGAGATGAAAGAGAGAAAGAAAGAAGACAATACTGTCAACAGGGTCTCAATGCCATAATCCACCTCAGTTTTAGCCAGCCCCAGATCATGGGCATACAAGTATCTAGCATATTCAAGGAAGTCTCCAGATATGAACCTGGGACCTTCCTGGGTGACTCAGCTTCACAATGCACCACAGTCTGGTCTAGTCTACTTGACTAGGCACACATAGACAGAAGGTTTTGTGTGTAAGAGATTCTTCCCAGACAACTAAAATGAGTCCTGCTGAGCCCTAAGCAATGTATAGTCTTTCTACTAGCCCTGACTCTTCTGATACTTGACTTCTGCATATAAACTATCTGCATCTTATTTAGCCTTCTCATTCAGACCAAAAGAATCCAGGGGAAATCTTGACATGAGAATGAGTACCCTGATCGCATGGAAGCATACCCCATGTTGACTTTGTAACTCAGAAGAGTATACACTGCCAGCTTTCCCTAAGAAGTGCATCTTTTGTCCCCATTTGCTTTAATGACTTTGCCACTGGTTTCTGCAAGTTTCGTATAGATAATCAATTTTCTGGCAGCATTAACATTTTTGTACAATTCATTCCTTCTTAGTGGATTTGACATGGCTCTTTCTAATCAGAACTTACTACAGTCCTTTAAATCCATGTATACACTGAGATCTATTTCTGGTTGTCCTTTGCTATTTATTTTAAACTAGTCCTAAGTTCTTTGCTGATTTAATTATTATTAACTTGTGATGTGTTTAAATATCTAGTAGGAATATACCATCTACCCAAATGCTCTGTCTTATCTTATTTTATTATTATTTATTTTTAAATAATTATTTTATTCAACTTTATTTTATTTATTTATTTATTTAAATTTGACCAGAGAGGGATAGAGAGAAAAAAAGAGAGGGAAAGTGAGAGAGCAAGTCGCCCGGTCCGGAACTCAAACCGTAGTTGGCCATGTGGGAGTCCAGCACCCTTAACTACCAAGCCATCTGCCAGCCACCCCCCCTTTTTAAATAAGTATTTATTTTTATTTACTTATTTATTATATTCTTCTTCAAAAAAAAAAAATCCTGAGTTCTTTTTAGTGGTGGCGTTTGTCATTCTAAAGCACATTTTATGAGCAAAACAGAATCTTCTTTTATATATTCCGTGTTCTCACTGTGAACATCAAATGTTTTATTGTGTTGTGATACCATGGCACCCTCTGGACATCTGCACTTAAACAAATATTGTGGGATGTTTCACCTAAAAAATATTTCATGCCCAGTGACATTTCAGGCATATTGCCTATTTTGCTTCCCTCCTGGATAGTCACAATGAATCTGAACACATAAAGGAAAAAGAAATAAAGAAATTACACATAGAAATTCCATGCAATATTGTCAAACTCAGTGCATTCAAAATTCTTATTTTATTACTTTTTGCTCGACATTTACCACCAAAACACCAATTTTCAAGCATGCCTTATATGTTCTAAGCATGATTTTTTTTTTTTTTTGGCTACTCTAAGTCATTTTCTAATCACTTTTGTCTTCCAGGCTGATGGATACTCAGATAAGCATGGAATTACTATGTAGGAGTGCTTCTAGCTGCAGAAGACAGCAGCAGTGAGGTCCAGGGCAGAGATGCTGAATTTGTGTTATGTCAGACCCATCAAAGAGGTTTCCATTCCTTCATGTCACACAGCTAATGGGAGTGACTTCAGTCAAGGAACTAGAGAAGCGGAACGGTGTGGTCTAAGTCTTCAGAAGAGACGAGTCTTCATAGCGAGCCTGCAGGCCCGCAGAAAGTGGGTCACTGCGGTGCGGCTCTGTGTGGCCCTTCCAGAGACACTGTGGTAAAGGAACAGACCTCTTATTCATCACGGAGAAGATAGTGTTTTTCCTCTCCTGTGATAGATTCACACTGGCCCAGCAGCCTTTATGGTTAGGCGTGACTTCCTGAGGGATTTTCTCTGGATTCACAGAAAGTTCCCTAATGCCTAGGGAAAGCCTGACTCACCCACAATCCTGTCAGGGTGGGGCTGGCATGACTTGGAAGCAGCTTCTCCTTGGCTGAACTTACAGGAGAGTAACTTCCAGCCTAAAATCAGCTGCCTCGAGGAGACATAGAAGAACAGGAGGTGGAAAAGGCCAAACAGAGGTGCTGACAGGAGCAGTTAAGTCTCCTCTCACAGTCTTTTCTCTGGTGCTCTAGGGTGACACATTAGGAAGCTTGTAAAACATTTTTGTTCTCTACAACTTCCTTTCTCCTTATAGCAGACTCTCCGACAAGCTCATCTCCCTAGATAGCCTAACAACCGATACCTTTGTAAAACTCACAGTGCTCCAGACAATTGCATCATTTCACATCTTAGTCCTTTGTTCCTGTATGAAAGTACTAAATCTTCCATTTGATACTGTATCTGGTATTCTTTATCACTGACGTTTCAAGAGCAATCTTCTCCTAGTAAATACCACCCCTGGAAGAGGAACGTAAATTCTCGCACACTGTCACTCATGTGCCAACACAAACACATATCTGATTTCTGTAAATAAGCAGTGAGAGGGAGTTGTCCAGTTGATAAGTACCCCAAGGAAGTGAGGGATTTGTTTGCCATTCCTTAAAGCAAACAGTAGCCAGACATCAGGTAAAGAGACATAACGGGCTGACCCCGAGGTTGGTCAAGGATGTAAGTTGGTGAGTTACAGAAAAGAAGAAAGGAGATACAGGGGATGGACAGTTTACCAAGGTGTTTCATTCCCATGTCTAACTCTTTTATTTATTTATTTATTTTTTTGGAAATGGATAGTTTACCAAGGTGTTTGAATCCCATGTCTGACTCTTTTATTTATTTATTTTTTTTAGAGAGATTTTCACTATAGGGCATGTGCGCTCGCCACACAGACAGAGAGAAACAGAGGGACAGAAAGCGAGAAATCATCCCCCAGGAGGGATGGCCATGCCGCAATCCCTTCTCCTCCATTCTCCTCTCGGGATCTTGGGCATGCATGCACACGTGCCCGGCGTGAGTTTTAAGCCACCGGGTCCGGGACTCAAACTGCAGTCGACTATGTGGGAGTCCAGCGACATAGCCATTACGCTAACTGCTGGTTCCCCCCATGTCTGACTCTTACGAGTGACTTCAGGTAATTTATTTATTCCAATCTTTGGTCTCTTGTATCATGATAGATATATGTATGTATATATGTATGTATATGTATGTATGTACTGCATCCATCTGGTTCAAAGTCATGCCCAGAAATTATTAAAAATCATGACAACAATGATGGCCTTTGAGGGATCATTAAAACTTTGGAAATTCAGTGTCCATAAACAGTTTTCCAGAAAAGGGTTTATCGCTTTCATTAAGAGTTCTCTAAATTGCAAAAAGGCCATCAGGCAGTTTTCAAGTTGTCCTTGTTTCATGATATATATATAGATATATATATGTATGTATATATGTATATATATATGTATGTATATGTATGTATGTACTGCATCCATCTGGTTCAAAGTCATGCCCAGAAATTATTAAAAATCATGACAACAATGATGGCCTTTGAGGGATCATTAAAACTTTGGAAATTCAGTGTCCATAAACAGTTTTCCAGAAAAGGGTTTATCGCTTTCATTAAGAGTTCTCTAAATTGCAAAAAGGCCATCAGGCAGTTTTCAAGTTGTGTGATAGGGGACAAGATGGGAATAGGTGCTCTGAGTTTGGGGACGGTCACATGACACAATCAAGCACTCGAATCTGAGTAAAATAAAAATTAGAGCAGTCAGGTAGTTTAGGGGAGAAAAAAAGAGTTCTCCAAATATGATTCAAAACCTCTGGAAAAATGGGAAGCATTTTGAAAAGATTAAGAGTAGCACCTAAGTAAAAGACAGAGGTTCCAGACAAATTGATTTTTCCAAAATTAAAAGATAATAATTCCCAAATTGCCATCCTAATTAGAATGCCTTCATTACTTTTCTTCATTGATTTAAGCATTCCTATTCCTTTCTTCAATACTCAGGTCCCATCCTCCTCACTGAATACCTGACTGGGCCATTCAGGTGACACTTGCATAGTACTGTCTTTACAAGCTCATCTTTACTCTTCAACCTCATCCCATCTGCTAGAAAACAGAGCTCTGATCTTAATCTTCTTTCAATGCCCAACACAGTTCTTTGTATTCAACAAATAGCTATTACTGATAATGATTATTGTCAAGAGCACAATGAACCAGGTGAGTGTACACAATTGTCACAGCTGGGCAGCTAATATTTCATAAGTGCTTCAAAAATAAAGGGTAATGAAGATTAAAAAATTTCAGCTACTATAAGCAAATTCTACCACCAAATGAATAAATTAGGCAGGTAAGAATATGAGGAAGTCTTTAGAAAAAGGGTCACCATACGGAAAACACAACCAATCCCTTTAGCATTTATTTTGTATTAATATTACAGTTTTCAAACATTCATGACTACCAAAAATTCACTGGAACAATAGTTTCATCAGGAGATCAAAGTTTAAAGAATCAGCCAACTCTTAACATTCTGCTTGAGAATGAAGTCTAAACCCTAGTTTCATTAGTTTTCCTCTTATGGTCTGTCCTACATGAAGTTCCATTGCGCATGGTTGAATTGTACATTTATAGAAGTTTTTCAGCACCACCCGCAATAAACAGGATAGCAGAGAGAAGAAGAATCTTAAATCAAAAGGGATACAGTCAACATGGCAAGAAAATTATCTTTTGTGGTGATAGGACTGGGAGGGAGAGGGGATAGGTTTGTACAAAGCAACCACAGAGTGCCATCAGAGCTCTTGATGGATAGGCTGTTTCTGAAACCTCTGCTTTCTAAAGAAACCGTATCAGCAGCACTAAGCAACTTATTTGGTGCAGACTGTCTTTGAATGGTTTTATGCAAAATGCTGATAAGCACGACTCAACTTGAGAGAGAAACTACATACATTTTTCATTTAAACACAGAGCAAATGGGAAACCACAGGAAATATACAACAGGGGAGCAGGGGACAAATACGCTTACAGGATGCCAAATAAAGCTGCTGGCTGGGTGGGACTGAATCCCAGACACGGCACCAAGTCAAACTGGAAATGGGCCACTGTGAGTAGAGGTGACTCCCTTCTAGAAAATCAAACAGTTGCTATTCTTCTACTACAACGGGACATTTCTACTTCAATTTCGTAAGAGTTTCTAAACTACAATTTTGTAGAGTACTGATTAATTACTTCTCTCTTAGCCAATGCATGCTTATGAAGTCCAAAAATAGAATTAAAAACTTAACTGAGTCAGTACCACGGCCTAGTGCTTAAGGAATCCAGATTCCACATGGCTGCCTGCCTGGTTCAAATCCCAACCCTGGTAGCTTAAAAAACATGGTGGGCCCAAGGGCATGTACCCAAAAGGCTGAGAAATGGTGGGGAAGGATAATGGTATAGCCACACCCCATTGACAAGTGCTTTTCGCTTGCTCTGGTTTAAAAAATATTATATAAATATACATATATATATATAATATACATGATATATATATATATCATGTATATATATATACACACACATATATATACACATATAAATTATAAACTGACATGGATCACCTTGTTTTTTGTTTCTGTTTTTCCTTAGAGATTTTTGTACAGGGTGCGTGTGCTCACCAGAGAGAAATCAGAAAGTGAGAAATCACCCCCAGGGGGATGGCCACACCACAATCCCTTCTCTTTCATTCTCCTCCTGTGATCTTAGGCACACACATGTACCCAGAGCGAATTTTAACCCACCAGGTCTGGGACTTGAACTGCAGTTGGCCATATGGAAGTCCAGTGATGTAAATGCTATATCATCTGCTGGTCCCCACCTAGTGTTTTTAACAAAGGAAATGATTAAATTTGATGGATATAGTTATGTATGGATGACCAGCATTAACTATTAGGATGAACAATTGCAGATCATTTGCAGTAATAGGACATACAGTGGAACTGCATGTCTTAAATCACGTTGCATGGAATGTTAGTTCCATACGCTATCAGAAAGTGATGGTATACTTTTCCCCAAAATATATTTAAGACAACACTTATTCTAGCACAATTACATAGATGCATGCATACATAGATACATGCTTACACAATCCATACATGCATACATAATTTACGTGGGGAAATAATCTTTAAAATTCTGTATAAACTCTCTCTCTTTAATGCCAAAGGATGTATATGTGCACATGAGAAAGACAGAGAGAGAAAGCTCCACCCAAAAGAGCCTGATCACATTGTAATCCTTTTCCTCCAGTTCTCCATCCTGTTCAGAACATGGGTACACATGTGTGTGCCTGGTGTGTTTTTTAAGGCAACATGAACAGCACTCGGAACACGGGTACACATGTGTGTGCCTGGTGTGTTTTTTAAGGCAACATGAACAGCATTCAAATTCTGTGGGATCCAGCTCCCTCCAGCTGGGTGATCCCATGATATCTCTTTAAAAGAAAAATAATTTTCAAAAGAAAGTCTTTATTTACTTATATCTTCTATGAGCAAGAGAAACAGAGAGAGTGACAGAGAGAAAGCACCCCAAGTCTTCATGCCACAATCCACCACCAACTTCAGCCCATCCTGGATCATTAGCTAGTACCATCCAGCCAGGTATACTCTTTTTTTAAAGGGTCACAGTTCATTAAATGCAATAAATATTTAGAAAAATGTAGGAAAAAAAATACTTAACCTAGCATTTCCAAAATTTATCTCATCATGAAATTCTTTTATTAGTATTATAATATTTATTAATAACCCCCAGAACACAGAAATCATTTTGAAAAATATCAGTATATGACATGGATCCTGAATGTCAGCTGTGAAATATTGCTTTCAGAGACTTAAAATTAAGATTTTTCTGCTGAAACATCTCCCTCACTCATTTCTAGTGGGTAGGGGTACCTGTCCCTTTCTCTCCATCTCTCTCTGTCTCTCTGTGTCTCCCTGTGTCTTTTAATTTGTTTTCAAGGTAAAGTATTCTCTGGGGTCTCAAGCCCCTTTATTGTGCTAATAGGTGTCTCTCCTCACTCTATTTAGGAAAGGCACAAACCCAGTCCCACCCCCACATGGATCTTGAACTTCAGCTGCATTCCACGTGTTTTCAATTTTTGCTTTTTAAAATTAAAATCTAAAGTTTTTTATCAGCTTTTTTTCTTACTTTTTATTTCATATTTTCTTCTTCTTTCCTTTTCTCTAATTCTTTTCCTTTATCTTTCCTCATTGGCTTCTCAGCTTCTACACATTAAGTGTATAGACAAGTCCAAGTGAACAGGATCTAAACATCTGAATACAATTAGAGTCAGAGCATTTCTCTATTCCCATTGACTTTGATGCAGAGTAAAAATGGAACAGAAGAGAGATTGCAGATCACCTCCTCCTGTATGCCTCTGAACACTGAGATTGAACTTCAAGAATTAGCAAGAAATGCACCATCCATCAGATCTCTAGAAATCACCACAGAATCACAAGAAATGTGGAAAAACAAGAAAATACCTCTCCTCCAAGGAAAAATAATAACTTTTCTTCATCCTCAGACAGTGTGATGAAATTCATGGAAATGTCAGATAAAGAAAGGAGCTGACGAGTTCCAGGAGGTGAGGAAATTCTTGCAAGATCTAAAAGAGAAAATTCACACTATAAAAAAAATCAAATGGACCTGTTAGAGATGAAGGCTATAATACACAAAGCCAAAACCTCCCTTGAAAGTATTAAAAGCAGACTATATAAGACTAAAAATAGAATCTCAGATGTAGAAGATAGAATCGCTGACCTAGAAAAATCCACCATGAAGACTGAGAAAATTGCCCCCCCAAAATGAGGATAATATCCAAGAAATTCTAGATACCATCACACATCCAAACATCCAGATAATGGTATCCCATAAGGGGAAGAGATTCAAAAGGGCATTGACAATCTATTCTATGAAATCCTGGAAGAAAACTTTTCAAAGCTAGAGAGGCATTCAAAGATCTAGATCCAAGAAATACAAAGGACCCCCAGTAGAATCAACCCAAGAAGATCTCCAAGACACATTATAGCCAGATAGACTAAGACCACAGACAAAGACAAGATACTAAGATTGGCAAGAGAGAAATGTCAAATTACCTACAAAGGATATCCTATCAGGCTGATAGCGGACCTCTCATCAGAAACAATGGGAGTGAGGAAAGAATGGGAAAATATATTCGAAGTGTTAAGGGAAAAGTAATTTTAACCAAGAATACTGTACCTGGCAAGATTATCCTTCATATGGGAAGAAAAGACAAGAACATTCTCAGATAAACAAAACTTGAAAGAATTTACCAATACCAGACCAGATCTCCAAGAAGTTCTCAAGGGAGTGCTATATCAGGAAAATTAAATACAGAAACAAACTAAGAAAATGGCCAACTTAATCGTGGGGACAAGTCTGGAGTTGAATATTGTATCCCAGAATTTAAATGGGAAAATTGAACTATAACAGAAGATAAAGTACACGAGATCAAATTAGTGAAATAGAATTTTATGACTTTTGACTGAAACATTGCTGATTTTCTTCTAGGCTTTGTTTTCCAGTTTTAAGGATTTTTGTCCTGTCTTGAGCTGCCAATAGGCTTGTGTACCTACTATTTGAACAGAATCCCAACCTGTTTCCTGGCTTTAAGTTTTAAGCATAGTTCCTTAGCATTTCTTTGATTTATTAAAGCCAAAATTGCTTTTCTTGAAATTAAAAAAATATAGTAAAAAATACATAATTAATGCTCATAGTAAGCTATATAGCATCAGCTAGGTGCTACCTTATAGTATATTCATTCTACTCAGAGTTTCACACCTAAAGTCAGACATGTTTTCACAGATATGTATATATTAGCTGAACTTGCTATTGAAATATTGAAAATAGTTAGATTATTTAAGAAATTTTGTGAATCAACAAAATGTGGGAGAAAAAAGAAATGGAAGACAACTATGGGCACCTGAGATAGTGTGGGAGGAGGGTGAGGAATGGCAGAGGGTGAGAAATAGGGGGAAAACAAACAAATAAACAAAAGTATATATATGAAACTAGAAATGGAAAATTATTGACAATAACATGTATGATTAAGCCAATATGCAGTATATGCTGGATGGGGAAATCACATTTTGTATTCTGTGACAACGCTCAGTGAATGAATGTAAATTAATTAATTAAAAATAAAAATATTAAAAAAGGAAATATATCAGTATAGAAAAATATTCAAAAACATATATTAAATTTAAGACATTACAAAAGTGAGAAAAACAATACAGTGAAAATGAAAGTCAGAAAACAGTCCATATGCTATAATCCTATTTTTGTAAGATAATTATTACCTGTTTGTCAGTCCTGTTTTCCATAACATAGATTTTTGTCAGAAAAAAATAAAACATGTTATTGATAACATTTCTTAAATATTTAAAATTGTTCTATTTGGCATGGGGAAAGTTCCTTAGAGGAGGACCCATTTTCTAAAGTCTCCAAGCATTCAAGTCTCTATTAGGGCTATAACTGGAGCCAAAGCATTCAGTGTGAGTGGCAGCCCTGTCTTGCAACACCCGGTGTTGAATGTTGATATTGAATGTCATGTAAAGTGCCCCAGGCTCTTATTTCTACTTCTAATTGGTGCACCTGAAAAATATCCATTGAACTGACCTTTGAATTGCCTACATAATTAGTGTAGTATATAACAAGGAGACCCAAATGTAAAGCAAAGTACTCTTGCATATTTCCTCCCAAAATGCCAACTCGAAGCAATTAACCAAATACTATTCAACTGTATTGAACATCTCTGTTCTCCTTGAGTGAACAAGAAGGATTTTGCCCTCACTTCAGCAGATGGGGCAAAGGAGACTTGAGCCACAAGCAGTTGCACTCCTGTCAGGAGCAGACAGATAAGAGGATAAGAGGGAACCAGGAAAGTTGCCCAGATCTCCATCCCTCATAAGCCTCTCATTTTAAGGAACTAGAATTTATGGAAAGTTTGCCATAGCAGCAAAAGTTGAGGGGATTGACAAAAAAAAGTAAAAAAAGTCCTGGGCTAGAGTTTCCGCCTTAAATGAGCTCATAAGCCATTGTCTCAAACAGAATAAATAGAAGGGAGAGAGTTCAGACATGTCAGCTATATTGGGACGGGGCTCTAACTCCTGAGCAGTCAAGGAGGTGGGAACCACTACAGAGCTGGAGAATAATGTACACCAGAGACTGCTCTGGAAAGATGGCGTAAATAAATCAGCCAAGGCGCGTGTGTGCAGGCCTGTGTTAAGCACTCATGAGGTCTACTGTAACAAGTATATTACCAAGCCCATGCCCTCAGGGAGTCAGCTGGCTTTCTGGTTGGTTAGGTGGCATACCTAGAGGAAAAGTTAAAAAAATCAAAATAAAAACAGTATATAAATTAGTTCTAAGTGACGGGATAGAGCCTGGCACAAAGCCTGGAAAATAGGTATTTAATACCTGTTTATTGAACTTAATTAGATCTATAAGCTGTCAGAGGGCTAGACAGGAGACCTCTGCAGAGTTAGACAGGAAACAAGGATGCCTAATAAGCAAGAACAGACAAACACAATGGTGGTGAAATGAACCTTTGGGACAAGTGGGGGAAAGGCAATTTTAAAAGTTTTTAAATACAAAAATCAACAGTTACATTTAATACGAATGGTAGGTTGGAAATATTGTTATGTTCTAAGAATGCAAGTGGTGGGCTAGTCAGTGGTATGGTGGTTAAGGCACTTGGATCCCATGTGGCCAACCAACAGGTTCAAGTCCTGGATCCGATGGCTTGAGAAACACACTCTGTGCATGTGCATGCCCCAAATCCCAAGTGGAAGGAAAAATGGAAGAGAAAGGACTATAGCATGACCATTCCCCATGGGGGAGCTGCTTTCTCACTTTCCCTCTCTCTCTCCAGTGAGCACACATACCTTTTGACAATTTTTTTTTTTAAAGGAGAATGCAAATGACTATCTAAATAAGTCCTAAGGAAGAACTGCAGTTTCTGGTGAGAAAGATCAAAGAGAGACAAGACTTGAAAGAAGCAAAGTAGCAAAGAATCTATTTCTGGGTCTGTTCTATAGCTATCATGACAACTGTCAGCCCCTGATGGGTGACTCAGTGTGAAAGGCTGAGAAGAGACCTTATTTTGAGGTTCCATGAGAATAATTCATTTATTCTTCAAATCTAGCTGGATATTCAACACTCTAATAAATGTAGCATGGTGCCCTTGATATATTTTTACTCACTTATTATAATAAGAAGGCATGCAAAGAGTTTCGTTATATGCACGCTTTTAACTGTCGCCTCTCATACAATTAAAAATGTGCACGTGTGCATGCACATGCATGTTTAGCAACTTGAGACTCCTGTCCGATACATGGACTCCAGTAACATAAACAAACATTAACATAGATTTGAAGAGCAATAATCTGAATAGGCAGAAAGATAGTCATTACAATGGTATCAGTTACAATGAGGAAGAGGATGTGGAGGGAGTTTTTTTGTTCCCAGGGACATTTTCCAAGTGATCTGTGTCCACATCAAGGTGAGTCTTCTTGAAATGAATTCCCATGTTCCTATGCTCACAGAGCGAACTTGTACTAAATTTAATGCTAAGACAGCTCTGGTTGTATGGCCAGAGTCTTGAATGCATTAGCCCATTGCTTAAATGTATGTGTGTGTTTAATAAAGTTTATTTCTTTCATGAGAGCAAGAGTGAGAGAAAGACAAGTGCCCCAACAGGTGGGTCTAACACTGTGATTGACACCTCCTCAGTCTCCCAGGATGATAGGCACATGCACCAGCATTTACAAGTCAACCAGGAACCAAACCCATGATTTTCCACACGGACCCAGTATCACTTGAGCAGCCAGTTAGCACTGCACCACTGTCAGCCCTTAAATACTAATGTTCTATTCAGTTTTCCTGGCTCTCAGTGGCAAAGATCACATCGAAGGGACCTCAGAAATGAGTAGAAAACATCATTGCTGAGTGTGTAAACTCACACAGTTCCCTTCGTCACAGGGAGAGCCACTAAATTTCCAGACCACAAAACAAAACTCACTTAAATCACTGCTTATGAACATTATAAATACTTTAATGGTAGGCATTTGTATAATACGAGGCAGCTCCAGATGCATTTGGTCTTTCGTATGGCTGTTTTCCATGCTTGTTCGGAGAAGTAGCCCCTAACAGTGTGGCCCACACATTTTGTTAGAACCAGCATGATAGCAAAAGTGCGAGGTCATGACTTGTTTTTGCTGCAGGTTAGTGTTTAAAATGCATTCTGAACCAGGTTTTGTGTGAGCTGAGGGACCAATTAGTCATGTAGAACAAAAAACACAAAGAAAAACTTATATGTTAAAAGGGATGGAGGAAGAAAAAAGATGCTTATGTTTTATATTACATTTCTCTTAATTAGATTAAGAAACAGCCAACCTTCTCTTTCAACCTAGAAATTTTGAGAGAGAAGCATAATACAGCTCTTCTAATTCCAGGGTGATTTCTATGCATTAAGTTTCGCTAGTCATTTGATTTCATATAGGCATTTTTGTTCCCCAAGTGGTTATTCCAGATAAGAAAATCTCCCATTCCAACTGTGTGAAGCAAGGCCCATGAAACACATTTTGGCAGTGTCTTTTGCCTAAAGAGTAGTACTCAGTATCAGGACTTGTTTTTCTCCCAAAGACAGATACCACCAATGTTACACAGCATTCGCAATGGAAATCATCACTTGGGCACTGAATGTAGCCACAGAGGAGTTGGCAAAAGGGCTGTAACCTCTTCTCTCCTCACCAGTGAGAATCCCACCACAGTTTTCCATCTGTTGGTGACCTCCATCCTGGATTACCTCAATGCCCTTTGCTCAGAACTATGGTTAAAGACCTCCCAGAAGCTCCAGCTGTTGGTACAGAGAATGCATTGGTTGTCTAGTTCTTAACGGTCATAGGCTGATGTGACTGGAGTGTCTCTGAATCCCCAGGGCCCATGTGGCTGGTGGTCCCAAACCCTGAGTCACTGAGTTGTTCAAGAAGTATATTGAGCCCTTTCATATTTTATAACTTTTGAACCTCTATATAAGTTTATGCTTCTGGGCAAAAAAGGTAGATTGAATTTACATAAAAGGTAGAAAACACTCTTGAGAATGGATAGAGGGCAAAGGAAGTTTTGGTGGGTCCCCTTAGCTTTGCATAAGGAACTAGGCAGAAGGTAGCAGTAAGGAAAACATGATTCTCTCCAGTAGTATACCATGAAATGCATGTGCTTGCCAGCTGGAGGCCAGAGATTCCAAAGCAAGGTGGTCTCTCCATCCAGGTCCCACCATCACAGCAACTAATTACAATTGTAAAGAAAATAACAATTTTCAGTAGAGCACACACACCTTAATTCTGCTTCCTCTGGTCTTCAGTGAAATGGATGTGTATCATTGAGTACCCCTGGTCTGTTGACAAGGATAATTTGATAAGAAATAGCAAGGCAAAGATGGAGGAAGAAAAAAGATGCTTATGTTTTATATTACATTTCTCTTAATTAGATTAAGAAACAGCCAACCTTCTCTTTCAACCTAGAAATTTTGAGAGAGAAGCATAATACAGCTCTTCTAATTCCAGGGTGATTTCTATGCATTAAGTTTCGCTAGTCATTTGATTTCATATAGGCATTTTTGTTCCCCAAGTGGTTATTCCAGATAAGAAAATCTCCCATTCCAACTGTGTGAAGCAAGGCCCATGAAACACATTTTGGCAGTGTCTTTTGCCTAAAGAGTAGTACTCAGTATCAGGACTTGTTTTTCTCCCAAAGACAGATACCACCAATGTTACACAGCATTCGCAATGGAAATCATCACTTGGGCACTGAATGTAGCCACAGAGGAGTTGGCAAAAGGGCTGTAACCTCTTCTCTCCTCACCAGTGAGAATCCCACCACAGTTTTCCATCTGTTGGTGACCTCCATCCTGGATTACCTCAATGCCCTTTGCTCAGAACTATGGTTAAAGACCTCCCAGAAGCTCCAGCTGTTGGTACAGAGAATGCATTGGTTGTCTAGTTCTTAACGGTCATAGGCTGATGTGACTGGAGTGTCTCTGAATCCCCAGGGCCCATGTGGCTGGTGGTCCCAAACCCTGAGTCACTGAGTTGTTCAAGAAGTATATTGAGCCCTTTCATATTTTATAACTTTTGAACCTCTATATAAGTTTATGCTTCTGGGCAAAAAAGGTAGATTGAATTTACATAAAAGGTAGAAAACACTCTTGAGAATGGATAGAGGGCAAAGGAAGTTTTGGTGGGTCCCCTTAGCTTTGCATAAGGAACTAGGCAGAAGGTAGCAGTAAGGAAAACATGATTCTCTCCAGTAGTATACCATGAAATGCATGTGCTTGCCAGCTGGAGGCCAGAGATTCCAAAGCAAGGTGGTCTCTCCATCCAGGTCCCACCATCACAGCAACTAATTACAATTGTAAAGAAAATAACAATTTTCAGTAGAGCACACACACCTTAATTCTGCTTCCTCTGGTCTTCAGTGAACTGGATGCGTATCATCGAGTACCCCTGGTCTGTTGACAAGGATAATTTGATAAGAAATAGCAAGGCAAAATGTCTTTGTCCTTAAATGTCCTTTAGTCAACTGTTTATAGTTTGGATTATTGCAGGATTACTTAAAATTTAGTATTAGAAAATAATTTAAAAGCATTAATTGAGGATACTAAAATAATGCTATGGAGACACTATGGGAAGGTTTATTAAAATAGTCAACTCAGGCGTGTGTTATAGTGATGACTTGTTCCACTTAGGAGAAGTCAGGTAGGATTGCTGACAGCAATCTTGAGTGGAGTTCAAAGAAGGCAATCTGTACGTGAATGGGAGAATCAGCAGCCAAGGCTGTGACAAAGGATTCTTCAGAGTAGGTAGAATGACCTGGTTAGGTATTAAGGTAAAATCATCCACTACCAAAGAGAAAGAGGGTTCATAATTAAGCTGTATAAGCTAATGGACACTCATGAATTGAGAAAGCTATATGACATGGAAACATGGTGTTAGCTAGATTCATATAACTAATCAACAGGATTAATGTAGTTTTATGCTAATAAATACATTTATTTATTTATTTTTGGAGAGGTTTTAGCTATAGGGCGTATGCACTCACCAGAAAGACAAAGAGAGACAGAGAGACAGAAAGCGAGAAATCACCCCCAAGGGGGGATGGCCACACCACCATCCTTTCTCCATTCTCCTCTTGGGATCTTGGGCATGCATGCACACATGCCTGGTGTGAGCTTAAGCCACCGGGTCTGGGGACTTGAACCGTGGTCGACTACATGGGAGTCTAACAACATAGCCATTATGCTAAATGCTGGTCCCGCTAATAAATACATTAAGACATCTGTTTTAGTCCATTTTCTGTTGCTTAATAACCAAATACCACTGACTGAGTAATTTATAAAGAATAGAGGTTTATTTAGCTCACAGTTTTAGAGGTGTAACTTCAAGGGACCACAGCTGATGAAGGTCTCCTTGTTGGGAGTGATACTCTGAAGAGTCCTAAAGTAGCACAAAGTATCCCAGGAGAAGAGAGTAAGTGCCTGAGCTTATGCCCATGTCTCTCTCTGTTCTTAATACCTCTTCTTATAAATTAACCAAGATTCAATCATGGGCGCCGACCCTGATGATTTTTATCTAATCCTAATCACCTTGGAAAAACTCTACATCTTAATTCCATAGTTGCATTAAGTTTCTCCTCTCTTAATATTTCACAACAAAATTTCAGCACATAAATTTTAGACAGATACATTCAAACTACGGCAATCGCTCTGCAGGTAGAACTATTATTTCTATTTCAGACATGCCCAAGAGTTTTATAAATGAAAACATTATGAGAAACTAATACATTCAGTGAAAATAATTATGTACTAAAATGCATGTTAAAAACACATTGACACTTTCTATCAAATTCCAGGGCCTTGTTTTTTATTGTTGAATAGTATTCCATGGAGTATATGTGCTATTATTTTTTTAAGCCATTCATCTGTTTGTGGACATTTGGGTTGGCTCCATGTCTTAGCAATTGCGAATAATGCTGCAATGAAAATAGTTGTGCAAGTGCTTTTCTGACTGAGTGTTCTCCTGTCCTTTGGGTAGACACCTAGGAGTGGATGAACATGGAAGATTTGTTGCTGAGTGAAGCAAGTCAGGCCATGAAAGAGAGATATTGTATATCTCCACTTAACATATACCAACTAACTGCACTCTACAGTAGAGACAGAAAGACTAAAGAACATAAAAGCATTAAAAATTGTAATGGACACTAGAGACAAAGTAGAAAGAGATGGTGGGAGGGGAAGAACATAGGAAAGGAAATTTGGTTGGGGGGGGATGGAGAGGTAAGACACTTGTGGGACACAGATAAGGTTTTTTATCTGTTGACAACGATGTGTGTAGTAGTCCCAACTGGGTTGGATTGAGGTGTATATTATGCTGGGTAAAGTCTCTTCACAATCTAAATGATGTACAGTGATTTAATATATGAATAATAATTTAAAAATTAATTAAAAAATGCATTGACATAGATGCTGCCCATGGGCTACAGGGGGTTGGTTTTACTAAGTAGGCAATTGTGTCTTGCTAAGGATCATAATCATCTCTTTAGAAACAGCTGGGGTTTCATTCCTCATTCCTCCTTATGCCCTCTTTACACCACTTATCCTCATCCTGGTCTACACTCTGGTCATATTCAATGGCCAGCTACTGGGCTCTGTGACTGGACTGCTTAGGCATTTGCTACAAATGCAAGCATTCTAAGTTCTAAAGAGTTCTAAGGACTCTGCCCCATGGGCAGCCACACATAGCCTTACAGCATACCAGGGTCAGTTTCCATCTTACCCACATGCATTTAGGGACCCTCTGGACTCAGCACCCTCAAAACATTGCTTTGGCTTTTCTAGTTCCTAAGCATCACCATCTTCAAAGTCAAGTACCTTGTCCATAATACTCAGATTGCCTGAAATACCTAAAAGCCAGTCCAGGGACAAATCCTAGTCTATGCTGTGTTTTGTTTTTGTGTTTGGTTGGCTTTGTTTTTTGTATGTTTTGTTTTGTTTTTATCTGCAGCAAAATTTAAAGGGAAACAACAAAATAATGTTGTTTTTATGAAGTTACATGTATACTCAATAAAAGCTATCATCCAATTTTTAATATTTTTTCTTTATTCATGATAGAGCATGCAGGTGTGGGGACATGCTGTGATCACCTTCCTCCAGTCCTTCAGCCCATTGGATCCTTGGCACTTGCTCCAGTGCCCAGAGTGTTCACGTTGGCTGGGTCAGAGACTCCAACCACAGTCGCCTTGGAGGATCCAGCTCCTCTTGAGCAGAGCATTACTACTGTACCACACTGGTTGATGGAACCTAACCTTATGTGCTTTCTTCCTTCCTTCTTTCTGGTATTTCTTCTAAAAAATTACCGTGATTAACTGATTCCAAGTTTTTCTGCATGTTCTTACTTGGCTAAATATAAAGATGGAAGCCACATGTTACTCCTCTGTCTTCCTTCTTTCTTCTTACCTTTCCCTCTCTTACTTTCATGTTCATATTTCTCCATGCTTTTATTTATTATTACTTTACTGGTCTGTAGTGGAAAACAGAGTGTCATGAACTCCCCCTAATCACCACCAGGCTTTGCTGATGGACTCTTAATGTTCACCATATACTGGTCATGCAGTTCCTATTAAACCACTTTAAACTCTTTTCAATGGAGTGCTATTGGTAAGACTATCAGAAAGGAAGAGGGGAGGAAGAAAAGAGAGAGAAAGGAAGAAAGGAAGGAAGGGAGGAAAGGAGAAAAGAAGAAAGGAAAAGAGAGAATTCTGTCCCTTGTGGTCTCTTTCGTCTTCCATGTTAAATGTTCCCTCACTCGAGTTTAACTTTGTTGCTTTTCAGAGCTCAGGGTCAGTGTCTCTACCTGAGCAAATTTAGGATCCAGAGAGGCTAAAGTGTACTTTTACTCCAGCCACCTTGAGTGACCAGATCACTTCTGTGATAGCTTCCCTGTTGAATAAATTGGAATATGGAAACACAGGAGGACATGGATAGCCCTCCTGTGGTCTTGGAGACAATCTCGCTCCCCTGAAGAATCCTAAAGCTGTAGATGAATAAGGAGGCCCGGGTCATAATTCTACCCTGGACCATCCACTGGTATGATTTCAAGGTATGTCATTCTATAATTTAGGGTCTTATTTTCTTTACCTATGCCAAGTTTAGAACATACCAGATAAAGTTGCCAGAATATAGAGAACTAGGCTCATTTGAGTCTCTTCAGGACCACAGGTAGTTGGAGTGCCTCTTAAACTGAATTTTATAGTCTACGTCTGATATGGCTCCTAAAATAATGAACAACAGAACGCAATATTAATTTTGCAATGCACAGGGCCAGTAACTAAATTCCAATTATCAATTAAAATCTTAGAGACTGGAAAAGGACATTCTTTCTCCCTATAATACATAATATTTACCTCAAAACACCTGAAAGTCAATTCCTATTTCCATTAATAGTAGAAATGAGGTAGGGATGTTCATTACTGCCATCATTATTTAGGGTCATTTAGAAGTTTCAGCCAATAGATGAAGCTATTAAACATAAATAAGATATGAGGAATCTTCAACAAGTTCATGGAAAAATGGAATTAAAGTACAAGTTGACTTTGGTACAAAACATTTGGAAATCCATTTTTTCATAATATGAACTTTTAAAAGAGCCTACCTTGTATTTGACTACCGAAAGGGGGATAGAAAGTATCATAATTTCTCATATGATTATCGGCCTAAAAGGAGCCAGTATAAATAATTGACAAATAATGAAAACTTAATAAAAGACTTATAGTATGGGGGAAAGAATGGACATTAAGAAAAATATACAAAACTAGCACTCCAACAATCAGTTAGAAAATGTAATGCAGTATAGTCTCTCTCTCTCTCTCTCTCTCTCTCTCTCAAGTGCATACACCCTATAGCAAAAATCTCTAATGTATTAAATTATTTAAGGTTTTATTTAGAGACTAAATGGCATAAAAATGGAAATGGGCACTGGTGGTTGGTGACTAACAGTGAGAGACAGATGAAGACAAGCCCAGGTGAAGGAAGAAAGGGGGAGAAGGTGAAGACAGCAGGGGCGAGGTGGGGGTGGGAAGAAGAGTAGAATGAGGGGAAGTCTAGTTAGAGTGGAATTTCGAGGAAGAACATGAAGGAGGTGCTAAACTGGTTATTCAGTCTTCAAATCTAGGCAGAGTAGTTACAACATGACACGGAAAGGCTCAGACCACATGAATTACCAAAGGAAAAGCAATACTGGTGTAACTGATGATTACAAGTGCATTGTTCTTCTCTTTCTGCTCAATTAATTTGTTATTATTTTATGGGGAAGATTAGATACTTCTTACAAACACCCTTAGGCTGCATCTATTGATAAAGATTACTTTCTACCTGGCTGGCCCAGTGGTTAAAGAGTCAGATCCTGTGTAGTCAATCATGGTTCAAATCCTGGCATGTTAAAATAACCAGACATATGCATGCCCAAAATCCTGACAGGATGGAAAATGGAGGAGAAGAGATTACAACGTGACCACAGTCCATTAGGGAGTGCTTTCTCTCTCTCTGGCTAGCATGCATTCCCTCTGGCAGTTAAAAAAAGAAAGAAAAAAAAAAGATGACTTTCTTTACAAATATTTGTTGAGAATCTACCATACACACTGAGTAAAGCAGCCAAATTCCTGTCATCTTGAAATGAATAAGGCACCATTTTTCCAGATAGAAATCGTGAAGACAGAAATGCTTCTAAAATAAAATTTGGGGCCTACTACAGTTATAATCAAAATTTCAATGGGATTTGTATTGATTAATAAATGGATAAATAACTATACTAAAAATAAAAAATAATGGAAGGATGCATGCAGTTCTCATTCTTAAAATGCTTATATAGGTGCTTATATAGGTGCAATAAGTATCTATACAAGACTATACAATCTAATAAACAGTACAAGAAAGAAAAGCAAATGACAGATCTTAGTCTATGTAAGAATAATATATTACAAAGGTCACTTTACAAACTAATGGAGCAAAAAGAAAGTACAAAGACAGGGAACCATTAACTGAAAAAAGTGGCAAAGAAGGAATCGAGGGGGAAAATAAAAGCAAAACATTCAGCAAACATAAAAAATGGAAAATTATCTGTAGCCGACAATGTGTGTGGTAATACCCTTGACTAGGCTAACGTGAAGTGGAATAATGCTGGGAAAATTCATTTTCTATGTTATAAACAGTGATTGAATATAAAAAATAAAATATTATTTTAAAAAATTAAAGCTTATCACCAATCCAAATTTTCCATTTGTACTAAACTATACAGGTAACCAGAGTCACAAAATGATTAAAAAATTAAGAAAATACAGGGTAGTATTTATCTTTTCTCTAGATGAGGAAAATCTTTCAGTGGAATGAAAGTCAATGGAAGAAATACAGAGGAGGAACAGATTCAAGAACAGAGGATTTTGAAATAATTTTGTCTAAACTTAGAGGAAAAAAGGGGGAAATATAAGCAAATAATTAGCATAAAAATTGATAGCAATCTTTAACATAGAAAATAAACAAAAGTAATATTTGCAACACATTAATTATGAGGTAGACACTATTTGATAAATCTAGAAAAGACCAAACACACAGCCATTCTGGCATTCTCAGAAGCATTGAAATTTATCATTTTTCAATTAAAAATAAATCCTTTACTAAGGTAATGCAATAACATTAAAACTTCCATATATTAAAGATGAGTTTGATTTTTAGTATAGATAGCAAAAGTAGCTCAATTCAGTTTGGTTCTATGTCCCAACTGTGCGGTTCAAACAGTAGATCTTATTTTAAAATGCTAATTGGTTTCATCCATTCCTCTCATTTCAAACTAGAGTGGCTTTCTGAGTTACCTGACTTAGAAACCCCAGAGCTGTGTCTTCCTTCAAATCCTCTTTTTTTATTCTCTAATTAGAAATGCTCTCTCTCTTATCAAAGAGTGGTTTGTAGATACACATGCTTCTACCTAATTAAGTAGAAGATTACTTTTGTCCAACTCTATTCCTGGAAGTACAAAGACATCTGTAAAGAGATTAGGAGGAACATCTCCACCTCAGCAGCACAAATGCATTTCCCCACCTGCTTCTTTCAGTCTTAAGACCTGAACGATATGCTATCGTTCTTCACTTGCCTGCTTCTGCTTAATTAAGCTGTATTTCCTGAACACTAAGAACCTAACTTTTCCTATTTTAATATTCCTGAAATTTGACTTCTAAGTGAATTGGATGAAGTTATTTTTAAATCACCTTTCACTCAGTACTTTAATTAAAATATAGCAGTCTTTTTTTTTTCTGTTTTGTTTTTGCTATAAGATACATGCACATGCCAGAGAGATAGAGAGAGGAAAAGAGAAAGGAAAAGTGAGAAATTATCCCCCGAGGAGGATGGCCATGCCACAATCCTTTCTCTACCATTCTCTTCTAGGGATTTTGAACCCACATGCACACGTGCCCTGTATATTTTCCAAGCTGCCAGGCCTGGGACTTTAACTGTGCAATCAGGCATGTGGGATCCAGCCACCTTAACCGCCATGCCACCTGGCTGGCCCACAGTAGTCTTTTAAATAACAATAATGGCTTATATTCTATATAAAACTTGTAAAATATAAAGCATCGTTTATTTTAAAACTTTTTTTTCAAAGGATTAATCTCACCTCTGAGAAAAAAAATTAAAACATTACAAAAAATCTTGTAAGATCTTATGAACTTTCTCTCATCATTCAGATTTTAAGCAACCCTTTTACACTTTTGAAGGATGTATATTAAGACTTTTTTTGGAAGTCTTATAAAATAACTCTGGAAGATCTGGAGAAACTACTTAGAAACTGGGAGGAGTATTCTTTTACAAGGAGACACCTGCTTTGTTGAAAACAGCTCGGCTGCTATTCAACTGGATGTACTTCTGGGGCAAAAATGACTATGCCCATTCTAACTGTTTGGTGCCCATACTGTGCCTGGCATTAGAAGCTTTCCACACCACCCTGTTGTGTGTCGGTAGATGCTTAACAACTGGCTTTTTGGGAAAAAAAAAAAAATCAGAGAGGGAGAAGCCTTCTTGCATAGCATGTGCCAATACTCATGGTTTCCCATCAGGGCCAATTCCAAGCCACCCACATAATCTCACTGAACTGGAAGATGTGAGCACAGGCCCTCCTGAGCAGGCTCTGACACACCCCTGGATCTGATTCCTGGAAAAGGGATTTGATAAACTACTTACTTACCTGCTTGAAAGGAGCCTTGGGCTGGTACCCAGGCATCTTGGAGAAGAATTATGGTAAGGGAGCAAGAACAGAAATTTGAAAGGACAGAAATCATTGTCTAAATCCAAGGATAAACAGATTTTATCAGAAAAAATAGTTGTTCATTTGTAGTTTATTAGGCTGTTTAATGTGGAGGGAAAATATAAACACCCTAATATAATTTAACTATGAAGTCTTTGGAAAATGTTACATTGCCCATGAATAACGCTTTGAGATGAATTGTGGTGGGGAAAGTGGAGGGGAGCATGAATTGCAAAAATTCTGAGACCCACTTTGAGACTGGTAAAGGACTAAAACTAAGACTCACCATGTGGATAGCAAACTTGCATATTAAAGTAATTTAAGAGGGCAAAAATTGGAAGTCAGAGTGGGTGGCAGATTTTCGAAGAAGCAGCAGCAGAGTTTTGTATGTTAGTTTATTTTATTCTGTTCTGTTTTATTTTCTTCCTAGGGAGTTTGAATTTCTATGATCACCCATAGAGGATGGTAGAAAAAAAGGAAAGAAAAAGCAGAGGAAGGAATCATGTAAAATGCATGCCTTTTCATAGGCTATGGAGACTGTATGGCTAACCCACTGGTGGTGGTAGGCCCTAACTAACCACATTTTGGTGCAAAAACAGATATCATTTGGTAAGTTGGAGATAGCCTTATAACCACAATTAGTTCCTCAATTTTAAGCACTTAAGACTCTCTCCTAGACATAGCTTCAGAAATTATTCACATCTCTTGAATTCTTTTCCTATATTCTTACCTGAAAAAGTTTTCAGAGTCAAATTAGGCTCTACGCAGTAAGATGCAAGCAACTATGATTTATTGGGTTGTTGGGAAAGTCATGACGCATTTTTTCATAGGATAATAAAGGAAAAATCATGACTTTCCTGAAGACCTAATACTTATCACCATTTTATACAAACTGGGGAAATGTGGGCAGAGAAATCAGAAGGACTTACCCATGAGCCTCTCCGTTATCTCCTACCTCCTCTATGGAAACAGAGCCTTGTCTTCAGACTTGTGCAGCTCTCTTTTTGCACATAGACCATATCTATTTGGCTCTGCAGCAAGGCCTTGACTACACAGAGGCCACCAGATAGTCTCAATGGATAAAGTGATATTTTAGTGATTTTGCTTGAGAGACATTTCTACATTGATTTTCTGAATAGTGGAGAGAAACAGGGAGGAGGAGGGAGCAGGGCTGTTTTCTCTGTGTGGTCCAGAGGCCTTTACTACAGGAAGTGGTAGTTGAACCAGGAATCTTTCTTTCCCCTTAAAGCAAAATCCTGTTTATAAATATACATGCACCCATACACAAACATACACATCCTTACATGTCCAGGGCAGTTCTGTATCCACAGAGAGAAGAATGACAGAGATACATGGATTTAGAAATATTTTTAATTTTGTAAGAAAACATTTGCCTGCTTTGGGGAGAAACAGTCAGTTCTAAGGAAAAGGAAACCTGTACTTAGGCTAAACTTCCTCAGGATTAATTATTCCTGTATTTGAAATCCAAATGACTTGACCCATCATTAGTGGATAAGTGTAGGCCAGGGAATAAATATCCACACTGTCCACAATAAGACAGGTATCCACACCAAGTTCAAAGGCCCCGGATCATTACCACACACACATTGAGGCCATCTTTTGAGTTGTGAGGATGACGAAAGGTTGGATGAATTCTGAAAACCCAAGGAGGCACCCAGCCCGACCTCAGGCTAATTAGCAGAAACCACAGGGAGAACCAGCTGCTGGGCCATTCACGTAACCAATCCTCGAGCCAGATGCCACTTTTGGAAAAACATACCTCAGTGCTCCTCATTGAAATTCCGTCTCTGGGCTCATAAAGAGGGCACTGTGTGAGCAACGTTGGAATGGCTTTTGGGGCACTTTGGGCCATTCTGTGAGATACAGTGGGAAACTCTGCTTTGCTTTCCAAAAGACTGCTTGGGGTAAACAGCCCTTTTGGGGGGCCTGGGAGCACAGCACAGACCCAGCAGGCAGAATTTTTATACATGTCGCTGGTTCCAACCTCACGGTCTTCTGACATGGGGAGAAAATGGATCGGATGGCATCAAATCTCATGTGAAGTAAATGAACCAAGAAGTGTTTTATCAATAAAATTTCATTTACACCTCACATGCTTATCACTCAAATGACAAAAGCACACAGACACCTCGCATCTTCTTTAGAACATATGTCTTTTTTCTGTTAAGAACGAGAGTACAGACCTCAAACAAGTGCATACTGAATAAGTGTTATTTGAAGATGGTGGCATTTGTTGACCTGAAATCGTGCGCTTGGGGTACAAAGGGTTCTCTTAATGCCGTGCTATTTAATGTGACTTTGAATCAACCCCCAATCTTCTCATGAAGGAAACATTTAGTCATTTAAATGGATTTTATAACAATTTGGTACCATACCCCACACATGATGGCAGTCAATGTTTTTAATACTTGCAAAGGTCATAATTCATTATGAGTGCACTTTCTCTTGTTTTGGGCATTTTCAATAGATGAAACTATTCTGGAGAGCATCACTTGGCAATGAAAGAAAATGGAAGCGATCGCAAAAGAGCAGTCAGTTGTAAATACTCTTTTGTAGCACAGAATCAAAGGAAAAGTATATAGGGTACAGAAATTTGTATAATGTATTCCTTTATTCTTTTTTTTGAGAGATTTTGCTATAGGGTGTGTACACTCGCCAGAGAGACAGAGAAAGACAGAGTCAGAAAATGAAAAATTATCCCCCCAGGGGGGCTGGCCACACTATAATCCCTTCTTCTTCCTTATCCTCTTAGGGTCTTGGCTGTACACCCTCCCAACATGAATTTTAAGCTGCTGGGTCCAAGACTTGAACTATGGTCGCTATGTGGGGAATCCAGTGACATAACCATTATACAATCTACTGGTCCCCGTATAATGTATTTCTAGGCTTCAAGAAATGAAACAATCCAAAAAAAAAAAAAACTGAAAAAGAAGCAAAGGAGATGATAAAATTGGAAAGGAAGCAAGGCAAAAAGGTCAGAAGAACCAATAATCTAATTTTATGGTTTGAAAAAGACTGGCAGAGAATAGCAGTTTGTTGTAAATACTTTCAGTTTGACAGGATACACTATCTAGTTTCTTATATTTTTATCTCTGTATGGAATGTCCCATTTATCCATGTTTTTTCATTCTCTGCATGATTTCCCAATTATTTTTTCCCTATACCATGATTTCCTTACTATTTTTTCCAGTTGAAATTATCAAAAGCCCATGAGAGAACAGTAGACAAAGGTCTCTTTATGATGAACTAGCATGTTCTAATGCTCTATAGGAACAATATTGTTGTGGTTACTAGAATAAATCTGAGGTCACCAAGAAGCTTTCATTTGGTCCATCTCTGTGTGAACTTTGACCCTCACTTGGAGTAGCTGCCTAACTCCGTACATCAAAAATAGGGACACTCAATGTGGGATGGTGCCTAAATCAGAAAACTATCTCGAACACAATTATAAAGCATACGTAGTAAAGTAGAAATGGGAAAAAGGATAAAAATAAAATATGTTGATGTTAAGTATGCAGAATGAAGGGGGAAAAAGTCACAAAGAAGGCAAGTAAAAGAATGGGGACATACCTATGCAGGTTTCAGATAAGTTCCAAAGTCCATTACTTCACCTGCAACAATCTTTAAGTAATCCTAATCCCAAATATGTGGAAGACCATGTATTGGAGACATCAAGCTCTTAATAAGACTTCAGGAAAAAAAAGTACATTTGCATTTTTAGAATGTGAGCAGGTACTAGAAAGAATCAATTCTATAATAATTATAAATTTATTGCTTAAAAATATGTTTGACTTTTGGTCTGGACAAGACAGGATATGTGCATTTTTTCCCTATTCCTCCTTGCTAAGCAAATTATAAACCTTGAAAATGGCACCAAAGACAAGCAAAGGAATATTCTAAAAGGTGATAAGAAAGAGAGTTTATTTAGAACTGAAGGACTCAAGGAACAACCCAGCCAAAGGGCATCTGATGTCCCTCATTCCATCCAAACCAAGAAAAAGGTCACCCTGACCCTCATTTCTAATGCTTGCCCAAGCAAATGTGACCCAGGGAGGTCATCACTCCCCTGGATGGGATAAGACTATCTCTGACAAGACCAGGTGAGTCCAACACCACCAGCAAGATACTTTATTTATTATGAGTCTTGCCAACAATAAGTTGCCAGGAGAAACACTCTACTCCTCTGCCAGTCATGATATTTTCCTCCACACCCAGAGATACTAAGATAGGAGGCAAACATCAGCCAGAGGAACCCAGCTACAGGGAGAAGCCCAATCCAGGAAGATTCTTTATCCCTAAGGGTCTAAGTTTTTCCTCTACCACTCAGAGACGTCAGAGCCCAAGGCTAGTAGGGTAGTCTCACCACAGCTCCCTCATGGGCAACACTTGGAAGTCGGTTCTTGGGAAATCCCTTCTTCTTCCATAGGCAACACCAGCAGAGAAAAGTGGGAGCCCAGGAGCACCAGATGATCAGATGAGCAAATTAGGCCAAAGTGGCATTATAAAGAGTCTGAAATTAGGGAACCAGCAGTTAGCGTAATGGCTATGTCGCTGGACTCCCACGTAGTCGACCGCGGTTCATGTCCCGGACCCGGTGGCTTAAAACTCATGCCGGGCGCATGTGCGTGCGTGCCCAAGATCCCGAGAGGAGAATGGAGGAGAAGGGATTGCGGCGTGACCATCCTCCCTGGGGGGGTGATTCCTTGCTTTCTGTCTCTATGTCTCTCTCTGTCTGTCTGGCGAGCGCACGCCCCCTACAGTGAAAACCTCTCCAAAAAAAAAAAAAAAAGAGTCTGAAATTAAACTTTCAGTAAAATCAAAGTCCACAATGGTAGATCATGACCTGCACACTAACCCTAAACATAGTAAGTGACTGCCTACTAAAACAAACATTTAAATGGGACCCAGAAACTCTTCACATAATAGGTAAACATGGCCAGGATGCAGTGACAAATTATCTAGTTGAGAACCCACGCAACTAAATTGACTGATACCAACATTGAGATGAGTCATGTGTTGGAACTGTTTTTCAAAAATATTAAAGAATTAATAAAATTAAAATGCTTTATTAAAATGCTTCAACAATAAATTATAAATTATCTTGAAACAAAAGAAAAAAATAGAAAAACCTCAGTAAAAAAGAGAGGAAAAAAGGAAGAAAGAAATTGTAGATGTTAAACAATACAATAACAGAAATTAAAAAAAAAAGAAAAATTCTGTGGATGGACTAAAAATAATAGAGTGGAGATAATAGAAGACAGAATCTCAAAACAAGAGAATTTACCAAATTTTAACAACAGAGAGAAAATAAAGGCTGGCACACCTCATTAAATATGTTGGGTCATTGGAAAAGTCATGATGACATTCTTTTCTCTGTTTTTCTATGTAAAAATGCATCATGAATTTTCTGATGACCCAATAGTAAAATGCTGGTACCAATAGACTGTGAAAAGTCACATATGTATATGTTAATACCTAGAGCAGCCTCTATGAAACTATATATAGAGGTACGCTCAAAAACACTAAAAGTCAACACGGAATTCTAAAAACTGTTCAAGTAGGGGCTGGCAGGTGGTGCAGTGGTTAAGGCACTGGACTCCAACATGGCCAACTGAGGGGTTTTTTTAGTTTTTTTTTTTTTGAGAGATTTTCACTGTAGGGCGCGTGCGCTTGCCAGACAGACAGAGAGAGACATAGAGACAGAAAGCGAGAAATCACCCCCCAGGGGGGATGGTCACGCCGCAATCCCTTCTCCTCCATTCTCCTCTCGGGATCTTGGGCACGCACGCACACGCGCCCGGCGTGAGTTTTAAGCCACCGGGTCCGGGACACGAACCGCAGTCGACTACGTGGGAGTCCAGCGACATAACCATTACGCTAACTGCTGGTTCCCGCCAACTGAGTTTTGAGTCCCAGATCCAGTGACTTGAAACTCAGCTGGGCACATGCACATCCAATACCCAAAATCCTGAGAGGAGAATGGAGTAGAAGGGATTGGAGCATAGCCACCCTCCCCCGACCAGAATGGCTTTCTATCTCTCCAGCAAGTGCATGCATCCTACAACAAAAATCTCTCTTAAAAAAAAAAAAAAAGTTTAAGTAACTCACATGAAAGCAAGAAAAGGGAAACAGGAACAAAAACCAGAAGAAACAAATAGAATACAAATAATAATTAATATTTACCTTAGATATAAATGGCCTAGAATATATCAATCAGAAAGCAAAAAAGGCATAGTAGACTAAATAAAATGATTGAACTATATGCTGCAAACAAGAAACTAACTTCAAATTCTACAACATAAATAGGTTGGAAATTTTAAAATGGAAAAAATGTGCCCTGCAAACATTAATTTTGGAAAAGCAAGAATTCCTTTATTTGTATGCATAAAGTAGATCTCAGAGCAAAGAAAATCACTAGAGTTGAAGAGAAACAATACATAATGATCAAAGGTTTAATGTACAAGGGAGATCTAAGCTAAATGTATACCTACCAAACAACAAAGCCTCAAAATACAGAAAGGAAAAACTGATACAGCTCAATTCTAAAGTGAACATTTTTTCTCATGTTTTCTGTTTCCAAAAAGGAGCTACTTCTTAAAAGAGATAAGCTAATGTTAAGAAGCTGTTAATTTTGAAAATCCCTCATTAAGTTACTGTTGTACTTTACATTGCAATAATGTCTTAGGAAAGAAATGAAGCGTAATTATACCTTTCTATTTGTTTCAAAAGCATGGTCATGCTGCATGTTAGATGAAAAGGAAGAATTCAGTATTACTGGCTGATTGACACACTGAGTCTCCACCCATCCTGCACACTAAATCAAAACAGATACAAATATAGTAAATAATCAGTGAAAGCTGTTTTTATTATTCGGGCAAAAAAATTAGTATCTGTAAAAATTAATAGCAGCCCCCCATTTTTTAAAAACTGATCAGAATTTTCATCTAAGAGTTTAATTTTTTGTTGTTGTTTGCTTTTTAGGTTTTTGCAACAGGGAACATGTGCTCATGGAAAGGAGACAGAAACAGAGAGAGGGAAAGTGAGAAATCACCTACTATAAGGGATGACCATGCTGTAATCCATTCTCTTCCATGCTCCTCCTGAGATTTTGGACAAGTATACACATAATTTTCCAGTCAGCAGGTCTGGGATTCTAACAGCAATCAGCTATGTGGGAGTTCAACACCTTAAACAACACGCCACTTACTGGCTCCATCGCTTGGATTGGCTTGGGTTTTCTTCTCCTCTCTCTCTCTCTCTTCATTGAACAAACACTGTTAAATTGCTTAGATTGGAGGTTTGATTTTTTTACAATTTTGTTGCCAAAAAGTCAACTTGTCTGATTTCTGCTGATGCTATGTGTATCAATTGGTGGACATTTTAATTTCAGAAATCAGTTCTCTAGAGTTCTGGTATCTTCAGCTGAAGATTATGTCTGCTACAACTGCCTTAGTTAGTTATTCTACTTTGACTGTCCTTGATCTTGAACATCTGGAATCCTCAGATATTTCACTCTGTATTAGGGGTAAAATGCAGACAAACATTTTTGCAAGAATTTGTATGTAAGGTGATAAGCTTAAAATATAATACTGTTTCATCTATTTTAAAAATTTATACAGCGAATCTTTGTGTATTCTTCTGTGACTTGCTTATTTCTCCTTCAATTGTTTTTTAAAGTTAATTTAATTGTTCATTCACTATTGCTGTGAAGTTTTCTACTCCACTTCCAAAACTTAGTTTTACAGTTTTTATTGTTTCACTAACTCTTTAACAACTTAGTTGAGAAAGTTGATTGTTCTACTCCTTCGCAGGTATTGAATTGTTCTTAGGATTTGCAATTACGAACAATACTAGATTCTTTTATCTGCCTTCTAGTGAACAAACATAAGAATTATCTATAGTATATTCCTAGCATTGGTTCCTGAATTGTGGGTATGTGTCTGTAAAATCGAGCAGGCAATGATTATTCAGTGAATTCTAACATTATTTCTCTTTTAAGAAACTTAAGTAACTTATAATTCTTAATTATTTATGTTAATACTTCTGACTAAAAATACATAAGGAGATTGTATAGAGCACACTTACTGGGTCATCATAACCCTAGAAAACTAGAGTGGATAAATATTATTCTAAATGTTTTATTTTCATGTATTTTATATGCTTTTTCTTGTGTTTATTTTTGAAAGTATTAAACATAATTTTTTTCCTATTCCTCATTATGAAATCTTTAAAGACATTATCTTGCAAGGTCTGAAAATGAATTTAACTTCTCACTTTTAATCACAGGTGGTAGCTGAAACTAAGAATTTTGTTTATTAAAAACCGCTTTAAACAAATGAAAGAATGGAATAAGTTCATTTTCATTTAAACTGACTAGGAACCATCTATTAGCAATGTGCAAAGTGAAATGCATTCTTTCCACTAGTTATTATTGAATGTGTGTTTGTCATCACTGAATGCTTTATATGTAAATTTTCAGGAAAGAGAAAATTTAAGCTATATATATATATATATACACACACACACACATATATACACATTATATATAACATAAGACAGAATATGTGTGTGTGTGTGTGTATTTTCTATTTTATTTATGGCTAAATAGTCTGCTCACTATGATTATCTAGTTACTGCTACTCCATACCTTCATGTAACACATTTACTGCATATCTATTATGTGAGAGACATGTCTGAGGGTGGTACAAAGATGAGCAAGGTAAAGTGTCTCTCTGTCTTTAAGAGACAATATAGTTGAAAGGCGGATGTTTAAACAGTCTAACTAAATGGTGACTAACAAAACTTATTCTAACTAAAGAGACAAATACAGGTTAAAGTTCAAACATATGAAAAATACCATGCAAAGATTAATAAAAAGAAAATCGATTTGTTTTATTATCAGGTAAACAGGATTTATACAAGGGTTTGTTACCATGAGAAAAAGGCTACTGAGGTAACCTTATCACAAAGACATATTGGTTAAGACTCCACATGGCAAACATCATTCAATTCCTGGCACATGGTAGCTTGAAAAACATGCAAGATTTTTTGCATGTGTGGCCAAAACCCAACAGATGGAGACATGGAGGAGAAAATATTGTGGCATGATCATGGACTACTAACGGTGCTTTTTCCCACTTCCCTCTTCTCCCTAGCAAGCATACGCACCCTCTAGCAATTAAAGAAACAAGACAGAAAAATCCTAAGTATATATGTGGCCAATTTCTTTAAAGTACATGAATGAAAAATGTGCTAGAATTAAAACACTAAATAAGTCCACAATTGTAGCTGGATATTATGCCTCTTAATAAATGATTAGAAAATGGACAAAATATCAACAACTATATAAAAGACTTCACAATGCTATTAAACATTTTGACCTAAGTAACCAATATTTATAGAACATCCAGTCAAAATCTATACAGAATATACATTATTTTCAAATGCAAATAGAACATTCACCAAGATAGACCATATTCTAGATACAAATTAAATCACAATACATTATGTTAAAATCAAATTAAACAAAATATGTTCTCTGATGTAATGAAATTAAATAAAAAATCAATAATTAAAAGACCTGAAAAATTTCCCAAATATTCAGACCTTGCACAACATACTTCAAAATAACTTTTGACTAAAAAAAAAAGGACAAAAATATTAGACTATAATTTGAACTAGACAAAAAAAGTAGACTATAATTTGAACTAAATGTCAATAAAAGCGTGTATACTAAAATGTATGTAATGTGACTTAAACAATGTTTAGCAAAAGTGTATAGTTTTGATTTTTTTTAAGTGAGCTTTTTGCTATAGGGTGCATGCACTCACTGGAGAACCAGAGAGAGACAGAGAGACAGAAAGTGAGACATCACCCCCCGGGAGAATGGCCATGCCACAATCCCTTCTCCTCTACTTTCCTTCTGGGATTCTTCACATTCAGGCATGCACACGCACCTGTGTGTTTTAAGCCACCTGATTCAGGATTCAAACCATGGCTGCCATGTGGGAATCCAGTGCCTTAACCACTATGCCACATGCTGGCTACTATATATTTAATTTTTAATGTCTGTATATTAGAAAAAAAGAAAGGCCTAAAAATTTTAAGATTCTATCTTAAGAAACTAGAAAAAGAATGAAATAAAATCAAATTAAATAGATTAAAGAAAATAATAAAGATAAGAATTCAATTAAATAGAAATAGGACAAACAAAAAATCAATAGAACCAAAACATGGATTTTTGAAAAGATGAATAAAATTGATAAATATCTAGACAAACTATTAGGAAAAATATCTTAAAGACAATCTATGCCAACATCAGGATTGAGAGATGACACAGAACTATAGGTTCTATAAAGCTAAAAAGAAAATTATAAACAATTTATTAATAATAGTTTTAACAATGTAAAAAAAGGACAATTTCTTGAAAGACAACTCCCCAAGTACACTCAAGAAGAAATAGACAACCTAAATATTTAAATATTGTGTTTGTATTTTAAAACCTACTAACAAAGAAAATTAAAGGCTCAGACGGCTTCACTGGACTATTCTAAATACTTAAGGGAAAAAAAATACAACTTCTTCACAAACTCTCCTAAAAAAAGAGAAGAGGAAATATTTCCCCTGAAATTCTATCCCAACACACCCTTATAATAAAACACCTCAAAGCTATCATAGGAAAAGAACACTATAGGTCATTATTTCCCATAAACATAGATTTTAAAATTCTTAACAAAATACTAGCAAATTTACCACATCAATATATAAAAATAATATATCATGGTCAAGAGGTATTTAATCCAGGAATTCAAGGATAGTTCAATATTTTAAAATTAGTTAATATTATTTATTATATAAGTAGGCTAAAAAGAACTATATGACTATTTCAATGCATACAGAAAAGAATTTGATAAAATATAGTTTCTATCATGATAAAAATGCTTAGCAGTGACCAAGCAGTTAAAACTTTTTTTTTTTTTTGAGAGGTTTTTCGCTATAGGGCGCGTGCGCTCGGCAGACAGAGAGACAGAGAGACAGAAAGCGAGAAATCACCCCCCCCAGAGGGAATGGGCACGCCACACTCCCTTCTCCTCCAATCTCCTCTCAGGATCTTGGGCACGCACGCACACATGCCTGGCATGAGTTTTAAGCCACCGGGTCCGGGATGCAAACTGTGGTCAACTACGTGGGAGTCCAGCGACATAGCCACTACGCTAACTGCTGGTTCCCAAGCAGTTAAAGCTTATATGAAAATATAAACACCTAAAAGACCCAAAGTAATTTTTTTGAAAAAGTAGAAAAATGTTGGAGTACTCATAATACTGGATTTCAAGATTTACTATAAAGCTACATTGATCAAGACTGTGTGGTGTTGGCATAAGACTAAACAAAAGGATCAAAGGCAAAGAGAAAAGATCTGAGAGGAAGACCTACCTGCACATATCAGATTGATAACTGACAACAGTGGCAAGAAAATTCAGTGAGAAAAAAAAGTCTTTTTAACGAACAGTGCCAAACACCTAAACATATACAAAAAAAAAAAAAAAAAAAAAAAAAAACCCTCAAACTTAACCACAGATTCTATTCAAAAATTAACCCTAACTATAAATGTTCATGGACCTAAATATAAAAACTAACACTAGAAAATTTCTAGAAGAAAATTTAGAAAATCTATATGAACTTAGGATGGATAAAGTTCTTCTTAGCTAACACATAAAACACAAATGATAAAAGAAAATATGTACAAATTAGACTTTATCTAGGAAAAGACTCCTTCCACCCCTAAACTGATGAGAGTTTTTAACCAAGAAAGTGTTGCTTTTGTTAAATGGTTTCCCATGTTCATTGAAATGATCATATGGTTATATATTTCCTTCTGTTAATGTGATGTATCACACTGATTGATTTGCATGTGTTAAACCAGGCTGGCATGCTAGGAATAAATCCCACATGGTTATAATGTATATTTTATGAGGTTTTGGACTCAATCTGCTAATATTTTGGTGAAGATTTTTGCATCAATGTTTTTCAGAGAAATTAACCTGTGGTTCTCTTATGACATCTTTGTCTGGCTTAGGTATCAAGATGATGCTGAACTTGACATTTGTATATTTTTCTCTTTTTAGAGAGATTATTGCTATAGGGCATGTATGCTCACCAGAGACATAGAGAGAGACAAAAAGCAAGAAATCACTCCTTGGGGGATGGCCATGCTGCAGTCCCTTCTCTTCTATTCTCCTCTCAGGATTTTGGGCACATATGCAGATGCATCAAGCATGAGTTTGAAGCCACCAGTTGTGGGACTTGAACTGCAGTTGACTATGTGGGAGTCCAGTGACATAACCATTACATCATCTGCTGGCCCCTCAACATTTTTCAAAGCAACATGGGAAACAGGAAATCAAAGTAGCAATGTTTTAAGAGGGAAAATTACTCTTTTTCTTTTGGAGAGGTTTTTGCTATAGGGCGTGTACACTCTCCAAAAAGGCAGAGAGAGAAAGAGAAGCAGAAAGCAAGAAATCATCCCCCAGGGGGGGATGGCCACACCACAATCCTTTCTCCTCCATTCTCCTCTCAGACACTTTGGCACACATGCACACACGCCCGGCATGAGTTTAAGCCACCAGGTCTGGGACTTGAACCATGGTCAACTATGTGGGAGTCCAGCGACATAATCATTACGCCAACTGCTGGTCCCTGAGGGAAAATTATTCTATATCTTTCTAAAATGACCGTTATAATGGTGAAGTTCTTGAGTGAAATGTTCATACACTATTTTTTTCCATGCACCAATTTTCAGAAGGTTACATAGGGTGAGAAATGTCACAAGAAAAGTATAAATAAGAAGATAAGAAACCCAAGAAAAAATTAAAACTCTCCCATGACCTTGAGTTACCACATACCTGGCAGCTTTATCACCTATCCAACCCCACTTTCGTCCCTCTACCTCTCTTCATTGTGCTCCAGTCTTACTAGCTGTTTTCTACACACACGCACACACATCCCTAGCTTGTCCTTCTTTAGGCCTTTGCATTTTCTGTCCCAGTTACCTGGAATCTGCTATGAGGCTAGCTCTAGCTCCTTCTCAGCATGAAGCTCTCATCACTAAAAAGACCTCTAAGAAACTAACCTCATATATACTAAGTTTCCCGCCCACTATCCCACCACTTTTAACTGTGCTACACCTCATGAAGGGATATCACATCCTTAGGCTTTGCTGTGCCTGGCCAATCTCATCCCTAAATGTTCGCTTATGAATCTTAGGGTCTTGAGCCTGACTTGGAAGCAAGAGACCCCATTACTTTGATAGGCCATGTCAGCCACCTGCAAGAACACTGAGGCAGTCAACTCCAGTCCATCAAAAACAAGCAGCTTTTCCATGTCTGTAGATGGTATAACATCTTGGTCTTCCTCTCAAGGTACTTGAGAGGGAACTACCACAATACCACAAGGTTCATTTTCTTCTACTCCTGGTAGTTGAATAACACTCCAGATTTTATCTGATTTAGAAGAATAAAGAAATGTATTTTTTCTTCAACAAATGTAATAGAACTTCTTATATCTAAGGAGTGCTTGAGCAGAGTACTGCAAATACTCTGTACCTCATGAGATTAAGGGCATCAGCTGAGAGGAAGCACCACATCTTTTAGTCTCTCTAGTTTTGATGTTCTAGATGGTTACATTCATGGACAACAATATTGAAGGTCTAAAATCGGCCTAGGAGCCAGGTGGCAGCACAGCAAGCGTGTGCCCATGATCCAGGCCACTGAGACAGGGGTAGACCACGGTGTGAAGACCCCAATGGGGCTTCCTGTCTTTCTCTTCCTGTCTCTCTCTCTCTCATAGAATAAATAAATAAATAAACTTTTAAGAATAAGAATAAAACTAGTTTTGGACCAGCAGTTAGCATAATGGCTATGTCGCTGAACTCCCATGTAGTCGACCGTGGTTCGAGTCATGGACCTGGTGGCTTAAACTCAGGCTGGGCACGTGTACATGCGTACCCAAGATCCTGAGAGGAGAATGGAGGAGAAGGGACTGTGGCGTGGCTATCCCCCCACCGGGGGTGATTTCTCGCTTTCTGTCTCTTTGTCTCTGTCTTTCTGGCGAGCTCACGTGCCCTATAGCAAAAAAAAAAAGAGTAAAGTTAGTTTTGAATTGTTACAGAAAAGTTGAAGATTAAAAGGCTTATTAGATAGCAATAATGTTGGTTTTAAAGCCAGCATTAGCAATAAAATGACTATAGGGTTAAGCTATACACTGGTATTAAATATTATAGATTGTAGTAGTACCTATTAGATAGTTATTTTCCTTTCAGTTTGAGATATAGCACAGAGGAAAGCATCCTTCTCTGCCCAGAACTCTCTGAATGAGTTTTTTGGCAGACATATTAACAGCATTTGACATTCAAGATTCTTAACACTAAGTCGGTTAAAGTAAATAACATTCAGATGTGTAGCCACAGCGAGGGATGACTGTCTGACATAGCAGCTGCATCAGGATGCAGGATCAGAAATATATTTTCATTATGGGTGCCACAGAGTTTCTAATATCAGCTAAATAAATGCCCTTCAAATATAGAACATGAAAAAAATTGCTTTCTAAATAGTACATAGGTCTGCTTTTATAAACTAGTGATAATGCCACAAAAAAAGTTTCAATCAGCTACATTTTTTGAGTATGTCTTCCATCAAGGCTTTTTTGAAGAAAGCATTTTTTGTGACTGGATGGTGTATTACAAATATATTATATATTGAAAAACAAGGCATACATTCTCATTTGAAGTTTTGGGTTATATGGTTCCATAATTGCTGAATTATGAGCACCAGTAAGAGTAGACACATCTAACCTGTCTGGCTAAGAGGCAGCCATACAGACTATATTTCATGAAGTAAGAAACAAGGTATGATAGTCCACCCCTATCTGCAGTTTCACATTCTGCAGTTTCAGTTACCCATAGTACAGTTTGAGAAAATATTTTGAGAGGCCACATTCATACAACCTTCACATAGCATTGTGTTATAATTGAATTTTATTATGTTACTGTTGTTAATCTCTAAGCACAATAAATTAAACAACCATGCCACTGGCTAGCCCTAATTTTTTTTTTTAAGAGAGATATTTTGCTATAGTGCATGTGTACTTGCTGGAGAGTCAGAGACAGACAGAGAGACAGAAAGCAAGAAATCATCTACCCACCTCAGGGATGGCCATGCCACAATCCTGTCTCCTTCATTCTCCTCTCAGGACTTTGAACACTCATGCACACATGCCCAGCATGAGTTTAAGCCGCTGGGTCTGGTACTCGAAATGCAGTCTACAGCAACGTAACCACTGCGTCATCTGCCGGTCCCTCCCCCCGCCCCATGGTAACGTTAAAAAGCAAATCGTTTGGGACTGGTGAGAGTGAAGAATTTTACAAAGTTAAACAATAAAAGTTACCAAGGCCCTTTATTGAACTAACATAAAGTACTAACTAAATTCCAGTGCAGCTGAGGTAATACAAACACATTTCTTTTAGGGTGCTAGGAGGTTAGATTCAAAGAGGTCCCCAAAGATCTTATAAACATGGGGTCAGGGCACAGGCTTCAAACCGGACAGATTCTTCAAACCCTACAGATATGCTGATCCACGCAAAACCTGGAACAAATAATGCCTGTGCCCTGCCCCCTGCCCAGTTCCCGTTCACATTGTCCCCTCTTGGGCCTGATTTACAGTGCTTGCTTTTAGCATGCAGATTTTTCAAGGTTTATTGTGAGCATTTAAGTCATTAGAATTGTGGCCTCAGAATATTTACAGGAACTGACCACGTGTTCCAAGTGTCAGTCTACATCATACTCAACCACAGATTCGCAGCTTTACGCTTTTGTTCACTTAACGCTAATTTACAGGAGTTGTGTTCTAAGGCTAATGTACAACCAGTTCTTCTTTAGATTTATTATCCGGTCTTCAGAACACTTTTTTCTTTCTGCCTTCTTTCTTTTTGTATTTGGAGTTGATTTGAATACTATTGACTGCCGTTGCAGGCGACATGGTTGTGTTTAATGCACGTGAAGTCGTTTTAAAGCAAAGAATTATAAAGACGGTGTGAGTGTATACAATTCTCCTTTCTTAGAATGTGGCTCTGATGGATGCTAAGAAAGATTTTTGCTAAGTAAAAGAAAAACACAAATATACCAAATTAGGCTGTTGTGATTGGCAGGTGTTGGGTTTTCAATGGAGACAAAAGACTGTACATTTTAGACCTACTCGTTTCCTTGGGTCTAATTGAAAATTTGGTTCATTGTAAAAATCCGCATGGTGGGGGAGCATCTATCCAAGTTATTCTTTTAATTGTCAAAACAGAGTTTCTATCCGTCCTTGCCTAAGGAAGCGATGACCTGGATGGAAAATGCCACCACATATTAAAGCAAACTTTAGTTTTTTTGACAGCCCAGTATCTCCCGTTTTTCCACCCACCGAGGAATTGGTTCACTATGGTCTTGTCTGGAATATTCCATGAAGAACGCTAACAATGTATTGGATTGGTCACGCTATAAACAATTTTCATGGATGGAAATACAAAGACCAGTGTTAAATGAGAGCCTTTATAGAGGCTTCGAACAGTAATAAATTCTGATGAAAAGTCTCCCACCCCTGCGGACCATCTTAATCTTTTTCAGGCACACATTGGACAGCTTAGAAGAGAAGCAGCAGTCCTCCCAGAGAGAGAAGAGAAAAAGAAATCAGGGGCCTTTCACTCAAGTTGATAGACAAAACTCACCTCAATTTCATAGAACAGTCTTTGGACATAAACCAAGTGAAAAATTCTTTTCATAGTTGGCTTAACGATATGCCACCTGAAATTACCACGTGCTCAGTTGGTGCAGTCTGTTATGCATGGGATGAGCTAGGGAAATAAAGTACCGGACATTGTCATTTATTTTACACTGTAACCCAAAGCAACATGATCTCTGGGATAGGAGATATGACTCCTCTGAAGTCGAGGTGGGGGGAGAAGAAGAAGGAGTAAGTGCTGGATAAATACTGGTAGCATTAAAATAGAGGGCAAGTAACCTGTCACCCTCAGGCTTTCCAAGTATTACAGCCCACAGAAGCCTGTCCCTGGAATGTGATAATGTGACAAGCCATTTGAAAAAGTATTGCAAATTAGATTACTTCTTTTTTTTTTTTTTTTTTAGGTTTTCGCTATAGTGCGCGTGCGCTC
>NW_006206919.1:535283-554741 GCF_000334495.1 Tupaia belangeri chinensis
GGATGCAAACCGCGGTCAACTACATGGGAGTCCAGTGACATAGCCATTTCACTAACTGCTGGCTCCCGCAAATTACTTCTTAAAGACATATTAGGGGAGGTCCTTTCACAATCTAACAACCTAAGGGAGACAGAGCCTAGATAGGAAAAGAAAAACAAAAACAGTAGGAAAGGCAGGCTTCAAAATCAAAGGAAAAAATATGTTTAATTAACCTCTGAGTTTTCCCTTGTATTTACCACGGTCTCCTAAAGCTGATGGGCAGGGAAGTTGCAAGGAGGCCAAGGACATAACAGAATGAGCCAAAGTTTTGAAGTCACACCCCGTTTGAACTTTTTCTTTATTACCTATGAACCATATGATCCTGGATGAATCTCTTAGCCTCGCTGAGCCTTCACGTCCAATTCGCTAGGTGGCTATAATAATACAGACCGCTTCACATTGTCTCAAAAAGTGGGTGAATGAATAAGAATTCAGGTCAGTGTGATTTCTTCTTTACCCATTCTCTTTGAGTAAGAACACTGCAAGGTTAGTAGGCTCTGCCCCTTCCCATCATGGAGCAATTTTATCCTACTAGTCACTACTGTTCTATAACTTCTAGCTTATGAATTGACAACTGGATAGTGTATTTAAACATTTCTGCTTTATTTGACATCATTTTCTTATGCAGGAGTGGGTCTTGTAGATTTTTTGGTATTCTAATAACTAGCACTTTTCTGGGAAATACCACAATGACTTTTTTTTTTTTTTAAGAGTTTTTTGCCTTAAGGAGCGTGTGCGCCCTGAAGAGAGAAACAGAGATAGGGAGAGGGAAAATGAGAGATAACTCCCCCCACCCCCCATGGGATGGCCATGCTGTAATTCCTTCTTGTCCATTCTCCCAGGATCTTGGGCATGCACACACACAGGCCCGGCATGATTTTCAAGCCACCAGGTCCAGGACTCAAACTGAGATTTGAACTTGTGGGAGCCCAGTGACATAACCATGACACCATCTGCTGACTTTAATCTGGCTTTAATTTCTACTGATTCTGTAAACCCTAAGTTCGTAATCACCCATCAGAGCATGACACAAAAATAATATAAAGAAGAATTAATATTAAACACAATATTTACAGCCAAAATACACATCTATGGTTTAAGGAAGCATTTTCTAGTACTAAGGATAGTTAAGTGGACCTAAGTTTTATTTTTGTTTTTCTTTTTTGTTTTTTAGCCAAGAAGTAGTAGTAAATGTCTCTCTAGATGGGGAGTACAATATTGACACAGCAAGGTTTACTGGTTCTGTTCAGGTTAAAAGGAACTACAGCTGATCACTACCAGAGAATTTATAATGCAGAAATCAAACACATCTAACCCCTCTATTAACATGATCTCTGGGATAGGAGATATGACTCCTCTGAAGTCGAGGTGGGGGGAGAAGAAGAAGGAGTAAGTGCTGGATAAATACTGGTAGCATTAAAATAGAGGGCAAGTAACCTGTCACCCTCAGGCTTTCCAAGTATTACAGCCCACAGAAGCCTGTCCCTGGAATGTGATAATGTGACAAGCCATTTGAAAAAGTATTGCAAATTAGATTACTTCTTTTTTTTTTTTTTTTTTGGAGAGGTTTTCGCTATAGTGCGCGTGCGCTCGCCAGACAGACAGACAGAGACATAGAGACAGAAAGAGAAAAATCCCCCCCAGGGGGGATGGTCACACCGCAATCCCTTCTCCTCCATTCTCTTCTCGGCATCTTGGGCACGCACGCACACGTGCCCGGCGTGAGTTTTTTAAGCCACCGGGTCCGGGATGCAAACCGCGGTCAACTACATGGGAGTCCAGTGACATAGCCATTTCACTAACTGCTGGCTCCCGCAAATTACTTCTTAAAGACATATTAGGGGAGGTCCTTTCACAATCTAACAACCTAAGGGAGACAGAGCCTAGATAGGAAAAGAAAAACAAAAACAGTAGGAAAGGCAGGCTTCAAAATCAAAGGAAAAAATATGTTTAATTAACCTCTGAGTTTTCCCTTGTATTTACCACGGTCTCCTAAAGCTGATGGGCAGGGAAGTTGCAAGGAGGCCAAGGACATAACAGAATGAGCCAAAGTTTTGAAGTCACACCCCGTTTGAACTTTTTCTTTATTACCTATGAACCATATGATCCTGGATGAATCTCTTAGCCTCGCTGAGCCTTCACGTCCAATTCGCTAGGTGGCTATAATAATACAGACCGCTTCACATTGTCTCAAAAAGTGGGTGAATGAATAAGAATTCAGGTCAGTGTGATTTCTTCTTTACCCATTCTCTTTGAGTAAGAACACTGCAAGGTTAGTAGGCTCTGCCCCTTCCCATCATGGAGCAATTTTATCCTACTAGTCACTACTGTTCTATAACTTCTAGCTTATGAATTGACAACTGGATAGTGTATTTAAACATTTCTGCTTTATTTGACATCATTTTCTTATGCAGGAGTGGGTCTTGTAGATTTTTTGGTATTCTAATAACTAGCACTTTTCTGGGAAATACCACAATGACTTTTTTTTTTTTTTTAAGAGTTTTTTGCCTTAAGGAGCGTGTGCGCCCTGAAGAGAGAAACAGAGATAGGGAGAGGGAAAATGAGAGATAACTCCCCCCACCCCCCATGGGATGGCCATGCTGTAATTCCTTCTTGTCCATTCTCCCAGGATCTTGGGCATGCACACACACAGGCCCGGCATGATTTTCAAGCCACCAGGTCCAGGACTCAAACTGAGATTTGAACTTGTGGGAGCCCAGTGACATAACCATGACACCATCTGCTGACTTTAATCTGGCTTTAATTTCTACTGATTCTGTAAACCCTAAGTTCGTAATCACCCATCAGAGCATGACACAAAAATAATATAAAGAAGAATTAATATTAAACACAATATTTACAGCCAAAATACACATCTATGGTTTAAGGAAGCATTTTCTAGTACTAAGGATAGTTAAGTGGACCTAAGTTTTATTTTTGTTTTTCTTTTTTGTTTTTTAGCCAAGAAGTAGTAGTAAATGTCTCTCTAGATGGGGAGTACAATATTGACACAGCAAGGTTTACTGGTTCTGTTCAGGTTAAAAGGAACTACAGCTGATCACTACCAGAGAATTTATAATGCAGAAATCAAACACATCTAACCCCTCTATTTAACAGAAGAAACTGAGGCTCCTGGGAAGAGATGTGACCTGAGCGAATACTGGGTGTCTTAGCCAGACCACCACCTGGGCTTTTCCTCAAAGCCCTGAGCTCTTTTGGGGTTGCCATTCACATGCCCACTGAAAAGACTCCCCTGCCATTGTGAAGCAATGGAAATACCTAATTGTTTCCTGAAGTTTTGAAAATGTCACACACTACAGGGCTTTCTGACCTGGCTTTCATGGAGATGTTTAATGACGCTAGAAAAAAAATAAATGCTTTGGGCAAAAGTGAAGCCAGCAAATGATTATTCTGAAATTGCCATCCCATGTTCAATCCCAGGAGGTATAAATAAGTACCAAGAAATGCCCACTCTTTTGAATGATTATCCAGCCCTCTTGAGGTTTCTCTCGGCACTAGCCATAAATATCGTTTACTCTTCCACTCGTTTGTGGCCTGGTAATACACCCCACCAGGAATGAGGAATTCCTCATTTCTAATGCTGGTTTGGCCACCCACTTGCTGTGTAGCCGTGGACAAGTCATCAGGACTTTCTTGGACTTGGTTGTCCAGTACAAACCTTGACTTGGATTATGAAGATGGCCTTACTCACACTGGCAAAGGCATTCCTATAGTTCAAAACGATTTTTTTTTTAAAGTGGCACTATTATCTCACATATATGGAAAAACTAGGTCTGTGGCTATATCATCCACACATAGAAAGACTGGAGTGCAGGAAAAAGTAGAACAAACTCTTCAGCACATTGTAGCTGAAAGAGCACCTTAGTAATGAGCATTTGCATGCATGATGCTATGAAAATCAAGGCCCTAGGGGGCAGCCAATAGTGTAGTGATTAAGGTGCTGAACTCCCACATGACTGATAGTTTAAGTCCCAGATCTGGTAGCTTGAAGATCACACCTGGTGAGTGTGCATGCATGCCCAAAATCCCGGAAGGAGAATGGAGGAGAAGGGATTGCAGCATAGCCATCATCCCTGGGAGGAGAGGTATTTCTCAGTTTCCCTTTCACTATCTCTCTGTGAGCATATGTGCCCTTCGACAAAAACCTTTGAAAAAAAAAAAGGCTCTATTTGAGACTAGTTGTCCATAGAAATTTGCCACTTCTCTGTTAAAACAAAGCTATGGCATGAAGCATCTTTTATTTTTTTTCACAGTATATATAGGATGTTTAAATAATTTTTCCCTGATCATTTATTTATTTATTTTTACATTTTCCCACAAACACTTACTTTACATAATTTTTTTTTGCTCAAACTCTATAATTCTTGAGAGTTAATAAACAATTTTCAAGGACCAGCAGTTGGTGTAATTATGTCACGGACTCCCATATAGTCAAATGTGGTTCGAGTCCCACACCAGTGGCTTAAACTCATGCTGGGCACGTGCATGCCCAAGATCTCGAGAGGAGAATGAAGGAGAAAGGATTAAGACATCACTATACCCCCTGGGGGGTGATTTCTCGCTTTTCTGTCTCTCTCTGTCTTTCTGGTGAGCACACATACTCTATAGCAAAAACCTCTCCCAAAAATAAATAAATAATAAACAACTTTCAAAATTTGAAAAAACTGAATTTTAAAGATAATGTTTGAAATATTTGGTATAATTTTCTTTGTCTCTATAACAGAGACAGTATAGTTTTAAATATCTTTGAGAAAATATTTACATGTCAACTACTCAAACCACTGAAAAGCAAACACCCACCACACAATTCACATATAAACATTCTCAGTTCAGCCCTGCCTACCAAGTATTCTGTGATACAACATCTTCTAGCAAAGATCAGTCTCTTTTTCTTCCTTCAAAGTCTTCTTCAAAATAATCCTCTGGTTGTGGCTGCTCTTTTGCAATCTCTACTGACTTTAATGCTGGACTGGAAAAGTCCAGATTATTTTATGGTACAAATTCTTTCCTATAGCTTCTCGAATCCTCTCTGCCAGGTAGAACTTTACATGGTGCCAAGCTATCTTTCCAAGAGCTTCTGTTGGCTTACTAGAGATCTACCTTAGTTCCACAGTCTTCCGGTTTAATCTTCAGATATGACATTCCAGACAAAGCCCTAACCAATAACGAGTATTTGCAATTTCTGATACAAGGCAACAAGTATTATTGAACGTAGGCAAATAACCATTCCACCATAAAATAAAAATACTTCCAATATTTTCCAATCCCAGAGGGGTCAGGAAGGGAGAAAAATTTATGTTTCTAACATTTAAAGAAAGAAACAAGAAGAAAAAACATTTTAACAAATTGCTAAATCTATCAACAGCTCAAAAGAAAGTAAACTCCTTAAATTGGGGAAACAAAGCATGATTTTAAAAAAAGGCAGTAATGTTTTATTCAAAAGTCATAAAACTCTATTTCACCAGTTCGCTCTTACATAATTAATCTTTCTTCTGTTGCATTTTCAGTATTGGTATGATCTGACCTTTCTGTTTAAGTCCTGGAAGTTAACATTCAACATTATTATAGATATTTCTTGTCCCTAGCATTAGGTTGGTCATTTCCTTGGTTGCTTCTTGTACTCTTATATATGTACATGTTTCTTTAGTTTTTCTGGTAAAGCACTCCTTTTAGAACTTCTTGAAGAGTTGGTCTGGTGTCGTAAATTCTTCCAGGTTTTGTTTATCTGAGAATGTTTTTATTTTTTCTTCCTATATGAAGGATAATCTCGCCAGGTATAGTATTCTTGGTTGAAATTGTTTTTCACTTAACACTTGGACTATATTTTCCTATTCTTTCCTTGCTTACATTTTTCTGATGAGAGGTCTGATGTCAGCCTGATGGGATAACCTTTATAAGTAACCTGACTTTTCTCTCTTGCCAGTTTTAGTATCTTGCCTTTGTCTGTGAATTTGGCCAATCTGGTTATGATGTGCCTTGGAGAAGATCTTCTTGGGTTGACTCTATTTAGGGGTCCTTTTATTTCCTTCAGTCTAGATATTTGAATGCCGCTCTAAATTTGGCAAGTTTTCTTACAGGATTTCATGGAATAGACTATCGATGCCCTTATTAGTTTCTTCACCTTTTGGGATACCAATTATCTGGATGTTTGGGTGCTTAATAGTATCTAGTATTGTGCGTATAGTATTCCCATTTTTTCTGGTTATTTTCTCAGTTTTTTTGGTTGTTTTTTTCTAGGTTAGAGGTTTTGCCTTCGCCATCTAAGGTTCAATCTTCTGCATGGACTAATATGCTTTTAATACTTTCAAGGGAGTTTTGATTTCTTGTATTGCAGCCTTCATCTCTAACAGATCCATTTTATTCTTTTTATGGTATGTATTTCCTCCTTCAGATCATGCAACTTCCTCACCTCCTGGAACTCATTGTCTCTTTTCTCCTGCATCTTCTGGAGTTCACTGTCTCTCGGCTCTTGCATCTCATTTAGTTTTGTCACTATGAATATTCTGAATTCTCTGACATTTCCACGAGTTCCACTGTATTGTCTATGGATGGTGAAAGATTGTTCTTTTCACTTATGGGAGAGATATTTTCTTGGTTTTTCTTATTTCTTGTGCCTCTGTGGTGGTTTCTGGTCATTTTATAACAAAACCTCTCCTCTACTTGTGTGAGTGTTTCGGGGGTCTAGGAGATGAGGTTTAGGGCATAACGTTAGTCACCTTGGTCTCTGAATGCACCAGGACACACCTGAGATTTAAAATCATGAAGTATCTTTAAAAAGCTTCAAGAATGTAGCCTGCATTATTTGGCTAGGTAAAGAGCAGTCCTCCATGATCTCATAGTTCCTTAATTATGCTGATTTCACTTCACTTATCACATTGAATTATAATGATTTATTCATGTACCTGTGGCTTCCAGTAGATGTGAGCCCTTGTGCTCAGGAACCATGTCCTATTCATCTTTCTAAAGCAACTGCCAGGCACACAATAGGTGCCCTGGCCTCTGAAGCTACACCAAAATGGAACAGATGGTTCCCCACAGGGGGCAGCTGTCCAATTCTATGGTCAGAGTCAGTGGAGAACAGAAATGATGTTTTTCCAGTGGAGCTTCATTTTGTCAACTTATATAAAAGGATACGAATAGAAATCTGAACTTTTGTGAATAATGTTTTAGCATCTTCTTGCTAGCTTTATCTAAGGTCCTTAAGATAGTGGTCTGAGTATAGTTATATTCTGTTGATACACACTCACAGCCTTATACACACACTCACATAATCACACCTATGCACACATTCACACATACATTCATGATCTTTTTCTCTCTAACACACATACACACTCAAAACAAAAGACAAACACAAATAATCAAATATTGAACACGTTTATGGAGCTATAGTCCAGGGAACTTTTTTTTTTTTTAAATGAGTGACAAAGTTAATATATCAATACAAAGAGGTCAGCTGGCACTGAAAATCTTGACTGCTGGGAGCATCTATCACTCTAGATTGTGTCAAGGCCAAAAGACCCAACTTCTTGCTTGGAAAGGTGCCACTTCTCCCATACCTTCCTTATCCTCTGGGTTTGATGTAACTGCCGACTATAGACATGTAATAGATACCTTAAGGACTCTGAAGAATGCCAGCATTCATTCATAGCTGCTTCTTACAAATATTTCTACATAAGTCCAAGATAATATAGTAAATTTAAACGTTGTAAAAATACATTCAAACATAGTAAAGACAAAAATATTTAGAAAAAATATGTGCAAGGTATTTAGTGTTTTTCTATTTGAGTTATACAACATTATTTTGAGAACCATCCTGCCTCAGTTGCCAGAAAAGCTGAGTGACATCATGGTCTACCTCTACCACCACTGAAGTTGGGAGTATGACTCAAGACAAGCTTTCCCCAACCCCAGTGCTCTTCCCACAGAAGAAGTGCTGTTTCATAAACAATACCGTAGTGGTTTGGGGATGTAGAAACCAAAGAAGGAGGTAGAGGTGGGGGAAGGATACCAGAATATCATCCACAGAACCCCTCTCCTTGTGTAGATCTCCATCATCAGGAACTTTTTCTATTTTTGAAACTCAAGAGAAAGTCCACATTAATTAGTACTGTAACTGCTTTCCTTATTATAATTCATTTAGAAAATTATCGTGATAATTTTGGATTAAAAAAATTGCCAGCTATACTCTGGCCTAGAGATTATACAAGCTAGATCCCACATGGTCAACTGTGTAGTTCAAATCCTGGACCCTGTGGCTGGAGTGTGAACACATGTGCTCAATATACCCAAAAGAAAGAGGGGTGGAGGAGGACTGCAACATGACCATTCTCATGGTGGGGGCGGGGGGGGGGAGTTACCACTTTCTTCTTCTCTTTGTCTCTCTTTCTCTCTGTCTCTCTCTCTCTCTCCAGTAAGCAAACACACTCTCTGGCAAATTAAATTAAAAAAAGAAAAGACTACATACACCTAAACAATGCTATTTTGATGTTTGGGAAACTGAATGGACAGAACAGGTGGGAAGTTCAGTTTCTCTCTATCCTTCCTGGGTAGCAGCAAAGGGGAGCCCTCACCCTACTGAGTATATGACAGTGTGAAGTTTCAGGATGGACTGGAATCTTTGTCCAGCCAGGATGGCTTGGAGAGAGAGCACAAGGACTGGAGGAGCATTCTGACATGAACAAGCAAGAAAACAAGACCAAACCTGATTAGACTTGCCTATTAGGTAATGTGGGTCAAAAAAATCAGGCAATGGGTCCATCAACCAGAAGGTGCAGGGGAGGCAAGAGACATGGAGAGGCCACAGCAGTGTTGAAGGACCCTGCTGTAAATAGTACCTAACATCCACAACCTCATCTATCACTATTCACAGTCATCCTGTACATCTGGAGGGGCAGATGTGGTGACATAGAACACAGGATCTGTCACATTGTCATCTGTTTCATGAAGAATTCAGCCCAATCACATAGATTTACCTTTGATCTCCAAATAGCATTTATTGTTATCTTTTCAGAAAGAACATTGCTCTTTTTCTTCTATGTATAAATTATGTTTCAATGGTACCTACTAACATTCCTCAGCTCATTAATTTTTCAGTCACAATTTGATTGCAAATTAATGATCCCTGAAATCACATCATCTGTTGAGTTATGGGTAGTTGATAATCAGGCCATTCCAAAAAATTTTTTTAAATCATCACTTTTTAAAAACGAGAGTGTGTATACTCATCAGAGAGGGACAGGGAGACAAAGAGGAAGAGAGAGAAAGCATCCCCAATGGAGCCTGAAATCTCTTCTCCAATTCTCCATCAGGTCAGGATTTGGGGCATGCATGCACATGCACTTGGTATGTTTTTAAAGCTTCTGGGACTGGAATTCGAACTTCAATTGGCCATGTGGGATCTGGTTCCCTTCACAACCAGGCTACAGGCTGGTCTAATAATCACCACTGTTAAATGTGCTTGGAATACCAATTATGCTTTCTATGAAAGATTCAGCTGCTAATAGAACATCAAACAAACTTTCTTAAGAGCTATCATTCTAAAGTTCTCAATATTTGGAATTTATGGAAACCACCCATTGGGTATCATTCTTGCCATCCAAATAAGGATGCTGCATGGGAATTTTTCAGATTTCTCCCTAATCACTACTGAAGATGTAAAGAGGTTAGAGTTCTAAGATTCCCAGGCACTTTTCCTGGTGACTTAGGAGGACCCCTGTAAGAATTCACTGCAGTTTTCTCAATCCTGTTCCTCTCTCGATTGCCTTCAGGCAATCTTCAGGTCTTTCTTCACGAGTTACTACATAGGACCCAGGTTTTTCCTAAAAACCTTTTATATTCCTACTTGCCCACTATAGTCCTTCAAAAGAGAAGAAATTAGGTCAAAATAAAACTGAGAATGGATTGTCAACGCTGTTGGATGTAGTGTCATAAGCCTCTAGTACTCTTTATATCCATAAGAGAAAGTTTGCACAAAATTTAAGAAATAGCATTCAAGATTCAAAAATACTTATTTATGTAAAATGTACTCATTAAGATTGTGAGCATTATAATTAAAATGGTGGCACAGTGGTAACAAACATGCCACTCAAGTAAAGTTGGTCCACATAGAAAACCCACAGATTTGGTTCTCCCATCAATCAGTGCCCACTGGTGTGGTGCCCATGATCCTGGCTGGTTGGGAAGCCTGGAAGGAGGGGTTACAACATGAGACTCCACTGAGGGTGCTTCCCTCTCTCTCTTGCTATCTCAGGAAAGAATGAAATAAACTTTAAAAATAAGTGTTTTATTAAAATATGTTCATTACATTTAATTCCAAGACTTAGATCATATATATATACTTGTAACTTCATAGGCAATTAATACTTTTTTTGTATTTATTTCCTTTCCAATTAAAAAAATGAAAAATGGAAAAACATTAACTGAGGAATTATTATTAGAAAGTAGCCAAAAGCTTACTATGAGATTGAATATAGATGTGGGAACAAGCTATGTTTCAATTAAGAATGGAGAACATGATGGACTGGCCAGGTGGCATGGTGGTTAAGCCAACTGGATCCCACAGGCCAACTGTATGGTTTGAGTCCCAGACCCAATAACTTGGAAAAACTCTGGGTACGTGTATGCATGCCCAAAATCCTCAAAGGAGAATGGAGGAGAAGAGACTATGGCTTAGCCATCCCCTGTCTCTCTTTCTCTCTGTCTCTCTCTGTCTGTCTGGCGAGCACACACACCCTAGAGCAAAATGAAATAAAATAAAATAAAAAAGAATGGAGAGCATGAGCTCTTTTTTTTGTTTTTTTGTTTTGTTTTGTTTGTTTGTTTGTTTTGAGAGGTTTTCGCTATAGGGTGTGTGTGCTCGCCAGACAGACAGAGAGAGACAGAAAGTGAGAAATCATCCCCTGGGGAGTATGGCCACTCCACAATCCCTTCTCCTCCATTCTCCTCTCAGTGTCTTGGGCATGCAGGTATATGCTCCCGACATGAGTTTAAGCCATCGGGTCCAAGACTCGAACCATGGTCAACTACATGGGAGTCCAGCAACATAGCCAATACGCCAACTGCTGGTCCCCATGAGCTCTTCTTGGGTACACTTTATCTTAGCAATTATAATTGGGGTTAAATCTTGATATTTTCAAAGTTGTTGGCACTTCAGATTCCCCAGGCTCTCCCACCCTCAGAAACTAGGGACAATGCAGTCACAGCCATCAGATGCCCCCTGGTCTCCATGTGGGGTGTGCCTTTCTTTTACCACTGCTCTGCATAGAAAGAAAGCCTGGAAAGACTGCTGCTTCCTCCAAACACAGTGGAACAGCAGGGTGCTATGCCTCCTTTCACTCCTTCCTGCTTCCAAGTTCATGTAACTGGTCTACTACATCTCATGCATTCATTTAAATAGATTCACGTGCCAGCCTTTACACATTAGTTGTATTTTCCATTGTTCTTCACTTTTTGTCTAGAGCAGAGGCTGGCAAACTATAATTCTTGGGCCAGATGACCCCAGCCTTAAGCTGAGAATTGTTTTATATTTTAAAGGGTTGAAAAAAGAAGAGGAGAAAGAGGGGAATGAGAAGCAAAACAAGGAGAAAGGAAAGGGGAGGAGGAAGAGGCTTAAAAGGATGGCAGTGACAGGGGTGGCACATGGCCTGAAGAGCCTGAAATATTTTTTACAAGAAGATTTTGGAGACTCATGGTTGAGGGAGATGGCTGGCCTCACTCAAAAAATGTGATTTCTTTTTAGATTAGGTAAGATAGGCACATAAGGGAAAGCACAAGAAGAAAAATATGGCCGAACTACCCTTATCCAAAGGAACTCTTGATTAAAGCCTTTTCTAGATATTTCTGCTTGTGTGGCAAACATTGTTGGCAGCCTCCACAGCAGTATTCTCTCTCAATTTTGATTATATAAGAGGTAGTCATATGCTTCAGGGGAGTCTGTGACCCTCTTTATCTTCAGGGTACTAATCCAGTCAAGGCAATTCCATCTCCTTGTTAGTGAGTAGTTCAGGACTTGGTATAAGATATTCATCTGGCCACTAAAATATAAGGGTAAGTCTTCTTTAGGATGCATGAAAACTGTTCACTTTCTATTAAAAAAGGAAACCAAGGAAAGACTATGTCTTTTTGTTTTGTTTTGTTTTGTTTTGTTTTGGCCTATCACTTGTAGGCATCGTTGGGTAAAAACATATGCAAGAATTGCTTTACCCATCCTCTATCCACATGCTGAGAATGGCAGAGTGCAATGGTGATTAGGGGGAAAAAACAAACAAACAAACAAACAAACATTCTTCTGCTTACTCAGGAATTTGGTATGTAAGATAATGACATTTCTTTATTGCAAAACTTATATTTAGTTTTTTCTTTCCTCTTTTTTAATTCTCAAGTACTCTGATAAGTACTCTGCAACATCTTTTTTTTTTTTAAGTTTTGGCTAACACAATAGTAGATAAAAAATATGAAATATAGATCTTGTCTTAATGGAAAGAAACAATCTATTTATAAATCTATCCCTTCCAACATAGTACTTTTTAATCTGAGATAAATGTTTCTCCGAATGTACCCTTCATGAAAAATTAAAATCAGGTCATTTAGAACTATCATCAACAAGGAGTACTGAATATTTCTAACCACTAGTAAGTAAATGGTTTGAATTGTATTCAGAAGGGAAATTAAATTTTGATATAACTATCAAACAGGTCATTCTAACTTTTAAAAATGACCTTTACTCACTGGTATATGTATCTTTTCACCCCCCAAGTATTTTTTTTAAAGAATTATTTTATTTAACTTTATTTATTATTATTATCATTATTATTTTCCAGTTTGATCAGAGAGAGAGAGAGAGAGAGGAAGTGAGACAGCAAGCCACCAGGTCCGAGACTTGAACCGTGGTCAGCCATGTAGGAGTCCAGTGCCCTTAACCACCATACCACTTGCCAGCCCCAACCCCCCAAGTATTTTTAAATAACATAATAGGCAATCCCAAATTATTGAGTGAGATTAATTTTTTCTTCTTTAGATTTTAGCCATACGGTGGATGCACTCACCTGAGAAAAACAGTAACAAGACACAGAGAAAGGGAAAAGTGAGGAATTACTCCCCAGGGAGATGATCATGCTGCAATCTCTTTACCTCTTAGGATTTGGGGCACACATGCACCCAGCATGATTTTCAAGCTGCCAGATCCAGGACTCAAACCATGGTCAGTCATGGAAGAGTACAGTGCCTTAACCACACTACCTGGTCCCTAGTGAAATTAATTTTAGAACTCAGACATAAACTGCCAAAAGTTAGGTTAGGTGGTGGCACAGCAATAATGCAACTAGACTCAGATAGGAAGGGTCCTGGGTTCATGTCCTGGGAACTCCCTGAGCACCCTGAGTACATATGTGCTATCGGTCTGGAATGGCTGAGACTGAAGTTAGTTCATGGTGTGGGAATCCTACTGGGGCTGCCTTTCTTTTTTTTCTCTCTCTCTCAAGAAATAAATAAACAAGCTTTTACAAAAGTATCAAAAGGACAGAGCGAATCTTTAAGCCCATGATGCTGACGTCCTTCCCCTATCCCTCTGCCTCTTACCCTTTTCCCCGCCCATGTAGACTTCACATTCCACTTCACCCAGCAAGCTGTTAGCCATGTGTGCTACCACTTGCAAGAAGTTACAATAGTTTATTCTAAATGTCTTGGCTTTTATAGCCTAAATTGAGGCCTTTAGTGGCACTTGGAAATTATTTTTGTGGTTTACTTTTATAGATAACACATTTCCCACCCCTAGCCCCTTCTGCTGGCTCCTTCAGAAATTTGGTTGAGGGAAACCACACAGAATTCTGAAATCTGTAGGCCAGGTGCCCACATCATAGTGACTTGGATCCCCGTGCTGGTGGCTTTTGGCAAGACATCAAAGTCTGTTCTTTCTCCTATTATCATTCCTAACAGGAAATTTGACTCCAGTGAATATATATATAATATTTTCAGTAGCTTTAACTCATAACCCATTAATTACTTTTGGTTTTATTTATTATGCTTCTGGTATTTCTCTTAAATTTAAAACTCTCCAAGAGTCTTTTAATTTTAATATTATACTATTATTTATGGGAAATCATAGCAGGGATACGTAGAAATAAGAAGGAAGAAACTGATGAAAATTCTTGTCACTATTTTCTTCCCAGATCACCAAGTTGCCAGATTCCTTCATTTTATGTTGAATGTTGTCTTGATTTCAGCATAGGATGTTTTCTTGCCTCTATCTCAGCACAGAGATAAGCAGGCTTATTCATTCCCTTGCTCATTATTCTGCAAATATTTATTCATAACGTACCATGAGTCAGACATTTATAAAGGCCCTAGGGAATTCTGTGATGAGCAGGACAAATTCAATCCCTTTCACCATGGAACTCACATTCTCAGGGAGGTGACAGATGCAAAACAAGAAAGAAAAACATTACAAGTTGTGGTGAGTGTCATGAAGGAAATCAAAGAGGAACTGAGAGTAAAAAATGGCAATTTCTTTTTCCCTTGGAGAGATTGTTTAGGGAAGGCCTCTCTGTTGAGGAAAGCGATGAAGGAATGAGAAGGAGCCAGCCAATGAACCCTGGAGCTAAAACTGTCAGTAACATCCTGACACTCTTCTCTCATTTTGCTAAAGTTCATATTACTGTTTATTACGAGCAGATTCTCATTTTCCAGTCCATTTCAGGTAGAAAGTCTTCATTGTCTTTGTGGCTCCCCTTAACAATTGGCCAGAGTCACAGGAAAGAAATAGCTTTTTCCATGGAACTCCGGGCCATGTACAGTTGGTCTTTGACCAAAAAGTCTGTTCAGTGAGCAGAATATCCAAGAAAACCAGGAGGTGGGTGAAGAATCCTCAGGCCACTGAAGAATGTGGAAGCAGTAATCATTAGGGAGTATGTTGGTCTGTTCTAGCTTCCCTCCTACCCTATTTCCTTCACATCCTCAGTTCTATATTCATGCATTGTAAAAAGTCATATTGTTTTCCCTAAGAAAAAATTTCTCATGTAATCAATGCAATCTGAACTGCATAATCTTCTCATATTCTCTTATCTGCATCTAATCATTCTAACTCAATACTTTTTACTTCCATACCATATAAATACAAAACACTTTTCCTTAAACACCTGTAGTGAGTTGAATGATAAGCTCTAAAATGATAGGCCCATGTTATAACTCACAAAACCTGCAAATGCTCCATTATTTGGGAAAGGACACTTTGACAAATATAATGATGGATCATGAGCTCGTATTAACATAGTGTAGGCCTTGAATCCAATGACAAGTCCTTCTAAAAGAAAAGAAGAGAAGGAGAAGTAGACAAAGGAGAAGTAGACACAGATGCACCAGGACAAAGGGTATAGTATGAGAAAAGCAGAGGTTGAGGCTGTTATGCTACCAGACAAGCAATTCCAGGAGCCTCCAGAAGTTGAAAGACTCAAGGCTCTTCTCTAGAGCCTTTGAAGGATCACTACATTACCACCACCATGATTCAAATTTCTGGCACTCTCTCTCTCTATTATAGTTTGTCAGAGAGCTCATGCACTTACCAAACAGAGGCAGAGAAACAGAGAGAGGGAAAGAAAACTTCCCCCCAATGGGGTGTGATCATGTTGCAATCTCTTCTCCTTCATTTCTCCATCCTGTAGGGATTCAGGAATTGTGCACACGTGTACCTGGTATGTTTTACAAGCCATCAGGGCCAGGATTTAAACCACATCTTCATCATATGGGATTCAGCTCCCTTAACCACTAGCCCATGGGGCCAGCCTTGGCATCTCTCTTTGAGAGACTAAATTTCTGTTGTTTTAAGTCATCACATTTGTGGTAGTCCATTGCAACAGTTGTAGAAAATGAATATATCCTCTGAAGATGGATGTTTTAAAGATTATAAAATTATATTTTGTCTTTAATGTAGTTTATTTTGCTTTTATTAAAAAAAAATTGATGAGGGATGAGACAGCCTAACAGGAACACATTGTAGGTTGCACAAAAGCATCTTGGACAAGCTTTGCTATAGGTGTATCAAAGGCTATATTCTCTTCAGACCCGGCCATTCCCCATGCTGTGAACAATAGCATCATGTAGTGGAAGGAAATTGGACTAAGCCAGAAACTCCGATGATCAGTGCTCTTTGTTGTAGAGTTTGAGCCTTGATTTTTCTTTCTTCCTCTATGTACTTCAGGGTGACAGGGTCTTGATCTGATCAAAATAGAAGCCAGCTGGTGGTACAACAGTAATAGAAGGCTCTGTGATGCTGGCCCCACATGGGGAGGTCCCCAGTTCATATCCTGAGGTCTCACTGTGCATCCCAGGCACACATATGTCCCTGACCCTGGCTGGCTGAGGCTGGGAATGGATCACAGTGTGAAGGCCCTGTTGGGGTTGCTCTCTCTCTCTCTCTCTCTCTCTCTCTGTGTGTGTGTGTGTGTGTGTGTGTGTGTGTGTGTGTCTTTATTTACCTCTGTCTCTTTTTCTCTTTTTTTTATGGAAGAAATAAATAAACTTTTAAAAATAGAATAATAGGGGTCAGCAGGTGGCATGGTGGTTAAGGGTACTGGACTCCCACATGGCTGACTGTGGTTCAAGTTCTGGATCTGGTGGCTTACTTTCTCACTTTCTCTCTCTTTCTCTCCCTTTCTCTCTCTTTCTCACTCTCACTCTTGCTCTGTCCCTCTATGATCAAATTAAAATAAATAAAGTTAAACAAAATGATTCTTTTAAAACACACACACACACAAAGAATAGAATAATAGGGACCAGCAGATGGTGTAATGGTTCCATCACTGGACTCCCACATAGGCAATCATGGTTCAAGTCATGGACCTGGTGACTTAAAACTCATGCTGGTTGTATATGCCTGCATTCCTGAGAACCTGGTAGGAGAATGAAGGAGAGGAGATTCTGCCATGGACATTTCCCCTGGGGAGTGATTTCTCACGTTCTGTCTGTCTCTGTCTCTCTGGCAAGTGCACATGCTCTATAGCAAAAATCTCTTTTAAAAAATAAAATAAAAATAGAATAATAAAATAATAGCTGTGATATCGAGCTGAAGGTAACAGTGTTCCATGAAAACAAGCTCATTATATGAGAGAAGAGAGGACCAGAAAGAAGATGAGTATGAAGTCATGTCTCCTAGACATCACTGAACCAGAATAATTAGCAGGGCTTCCTCACTGCACACGGCACTGGGAGACCCCTGCCTAGCCCACAAGGCCCAGTGCTGCCAGGACACTCTAATGAGTTCCCAGGAGTCACAGATCCTGCACTGTTCCTTCTTCCTCACAGAAAAATTGACATGGAAAGTACAAGTCATGCTTGGCTACCTTCTGGGAGATTTAATATTCAGAGAGGTGGTAGCCTCATCTTAGTGCCAACCTCAGAATTGAACAGTATTTGTGGGCTAGGTCCAGAAGCTGGTATTTTCTGGAAGTCTTTAGAAGACATCTGAGCATCTTGGTGTCACTTAGTCCTACCTTCTGGGCCAAGCCTGTGGATGTCTCAGAAGAAACCCAGAGCAGCCGAGATGGTGGTTTTGAGGAAGGTCTCAGAGGCCTCACTGCCAAAGCTAAACCAGCTGAGTAAACTGCAAGAGAAGACCCACAGAGCTCAGTGAGGTTGCCCCACCAAGACATTAATCTGACAAGAAAGCCCCAGTGCAATCGCAATGGGTAAACACAGAGCTCTTCTGCCAGACCTGGGGAATGATGCTACAATTCTCACGCTGTCTCCAGACCCAGAATGTGCAGAAGAGGAGAGGGAGGGCGGGAATACTAGAGAAAGGGGAATACAGGCTGAGAAAGACCCAGATGTAGAAATAACGTCAACCTAAAAATCTATGATTTCCCTTCTTCTTCTTGCCTCCTTTCAAAATTAACTTGTATTTAAAATGAAAATCTTCTTTACATTCTTGACTGATGTGATCTGTTATGGTGACTACATGATTTCGTTCTTCCATTCTGGAAGAATCTTGTACATATCATGGAGCTCGCATACACACTAGAAATGTTTGGTTAATTGGCAAAAGTTGCATGCAGTAATAACTTAAAGTAGAACTTTCTTCATTTTAAAAGTGCGATGATACAACAGAAATGATTAAAGATGACCCAGCAAAATAAGCAAACAAATATAAAGCATAAAGGAAGAGAGTCTGAAAGACTCCAGTAAACTGTTCTTATTAGGCTAATATAAGTAGTTTAGGTTGTAAAAGTAGAAAGGAATAAAAGAAAAAATAGCCTTTTATAGGCTAGTCCCATAGCTCAGTGGTTAAGGGAGTCACAGTTCAAATCTCAACCACACTAACTCAGAAAACACTCTGGACCCAAGTGCATGCATGCCTAAAATCCCAATAGGACGGAGATATGGAGGAGAAGGGGTTGAAGCATGACCACACCCCACTGGGTTTTTCCTCTCTTTCTCTCTCTCTGTTCTCTGTCTCTCTGGCAATACGTTTTTCTTTTTGGTAAAAAAAAAGCATTAATAATAAACAAGAAGAAAATAGTATTACATGTAGGCAATTCCAAGTAAGAAATAAAATATGAAAATCTAGTAATACATTTATCTATATGGACACTGTTGTTTTATGTCACCACATTTGTGGTAGTCCATTGCAACAGTTGTAGAAAATGAATATATCCTCTGAAGATGGATGTTTTAAAGATCACAAAATTATATTTTGTCTTTAGTGTAGTTTATTTTGCTTTTATTTTTTTAAAAAAAATTGACGAGGGATGAGACAGCCTAACAGGAACACATCGTAGGTTGCACAAAAGCATCTTGGACAAGCTTTCCTATAAAAAGTGGGCTTTACCACTTTTTATTTTTATATAAAAGTCTTCATGGCTTTTACCCTGCTGTCAGGATCATTTTAACTGCATTTAATCTTCAAATTGGTACATTTTTATGACGTCAGAGGGGGTAAACATCACCTACACAGAAACACTGTCAGAATCAAAGGGGCATATGTTGACACAGGAGGTCCCAAGATCCTCTGGCAAAGCAGTGTCCTTAACACCAGGACAAGAATCAGCCAGCAAGGCCCCACTGCCCCTAACCAGGTGCCTGAGCTCTGTGTGTTCTACAATGATTCCACTGTAAAAAAAGATGAAGATGGAGAATGAGGGGCTGGGTGACTCCACCAGTGTGAGCAGAGGGAACTCACCACTGGGAGGCTTCTCCTAGGGCAGCTCCTGCTTCCGGGGCCTGTGGGTGGGGTGGGGTGAGGGTCAACACAGCAAGTCCTCCCCATCACCTGCCGGCCTCTGCGGTGGTCATTTTCACAAGTCAGCAGGGGGTAGAGGCAGGAGGCAAATCCAGCACATCGTCAAAATAACCCAGTGTGCCGTGCCAAAAGGAAATGGGGGCTAAGAACTATAATGAAAGGGTAAGCAA
>NW_006206919.1:554751-569813 GCF_000334495.1 Tupaia belangeri chinensis
CCAAGGAGTGAGATGTGTCAGCGAGAGAGAACAGCAGTCCTGCTGGCCCCGGGACAGGCCAGAGCCTTAATCTGTAAATCACTGTGAAGCCCGAGATGTCAAAAAAATGTGACCACCCCTGGAGTAAAAGCATAAGGCAACAAAGCCACCCCCTGCTCTAACCTCCTGCGGATAACCCATGTGAAAATGCAAAAACACCCCAGCAGCCAGGAGAGGGGGAGGGTGGCTTGCCAGAACCTAATTACATTTAATCAAGATGGCAAAAAATGATGAGCACGTGTCCCGTAATCCCAAATGAAAAACATACGCACTTGCGCATGGACACACACACAGACAGACACACACACACACACTCTCTCTCTCTCTCTCTCTGCTCTTAAGAAAGCGTGACTGTACATTCTCTCATCCCCCTTAATATGCCGACTCTAAAATTTCTGGCACGGGCCTGAAAGTCATTAGTAATTTAGCTGAAACGTAAAATTTTACTGCGGTGCATTGGTAGCTATTACGAGGTATAAATCTGTGTGACTCTGGCAGGTTGGATTCCCTGTGACTACCCTTCATCAGGCTACAAAAGCCATTGAGCTGTGCTGGGGGTACAAGACTCACAGTTTAGAATTAAATTAGAGACATGAGAATACTAAAATACCCTGACTTTTCTTCTCCACACTAACCATTTGGAACTGCTTTCTTAGGCCAAGTCTCACTAGAGAAAAATGTGGTCTTCTTCGGGAAATTTGGATTCAGCGATCTGCCTCGCAAAAACTACAGTGTACCAAATCCTCGGGCCCAAACAAATCCGTGTCTGCTTTGCCCATATTTATCATGTCAACCTGGGCCCATCACTTTGGGAAGTGAAACACAAGTATCACTCCTAAAGCCTAACAGACATTAAGCTCCTATCAGATGATGTAAAAAAAAAGACTATAGAGAGATTTTTGGGGGTTTTTGTTTGTTTGTTTTAGGAATGTTCTTATAGTTTCTTTTACAACTTTCATCAAAATCCTTTCTGGAAACTTTAGGTCTTGGGTGCAAACATAGTCTCCTAGCTTAAGTATTATATTTTTGAGCATAGTACCATTAGCACATGAGATTAAAACTTTATTTTTTAAAGTCTATTTTATTCACGATAGAGAATACATGCACATGAGAGAGAGAGAGAGAGAGAGAGAGCAGCACCATCGTGCTTATGTGCTACAATCCCCTTTCCCAGGTCCTCCGGCTCATTGAGATCTTAGGTACCAACATGGGCACCCAGCATATTTGCAGGTCAGCAGGGAGATCCAAACTCACAGTGAGCCGTGTGCTGCCATGCTGAATCGGAACCTTTATTATTGCAGTTACCTAGCAGAAAGCATATGGGATTTGGAACTGACACCTAAATGCCCTGCGCTTAGCCAAGGATACCATCTAAGACAGCTTACTCCGCCATCGTAATTTCTATGTCCACACCAGAAGCTCTGAATGGGTTACAGAGGTAGTATGGACTTCGGGTGAACCTAGATCCAGTGGCTCTGACTGATTCGAGACACAAAATGAGACTTTTTCTCTGTAGTCTGCAGGTAACCATGACAAATGTATCCAAGTTTACACCTGGGACATCTTATTTGCCTTCTCTGGCCTAAACTGTCATCACCATAAGAGCAGGAACCACAATTAGTCATTTTGTATATCTGGCACTGAACTGGCCTCAGTAAACACTTACTAAATGCTATTGGATTCTAACATGAAGACCCTTTTGGAGGTATCCACCCCCCCACACACACACACACCTTTTAAAGAAATAAACCCGAAAAAGAAAGAAGTGTTAAATTAGATGTGAGTGAAACCATTAAATGTTTCTTTATACATAATTCTATGTTTAGTATTATTTAAAACAAAATAAATAGGCATGTTCTCTTCCTCCTAGTTGTTCTGAGTCTGGAATGGAGCAGCTCAAAGTGCAAATGAAAGCAGTTTACGGGATTTCCTCTGTAATGGTGATTCCCAGAGAGAAGGCCCAGTCACCTTTATCCACTTTGTCCAGTTTCATGGTATCATGGGAATTGTCCTTGCCTTAGGGAGAAGGGCACACATACACTGAGTCCAGAATGCTATTGGAGGTGTCGGTCTATATATCTTTCCTAATGAAACTGCTCTCAGTAATAAGTGGCAGAAAATTTAACTCCACGTGTGTTTAAACCCTAAGGGAATATTCACTGACTCTTGGAGGCTACAAGTGAACTTTAATTAAGCTACTCAACTATTAGGTTGTAGGAAAAGTCATGACATATTTTTTTTCTATGTTTTTCTATGCAAAAAGCATGTCATGACTTTTCTGAAGACCTAATATATATCCATATCGTTTTTATTCTTGAGACTGGCTTACCTCATGGTTCCAAATGGCTTCAACTGTACCCAGAGTAACATACTTCCTCATTCATTTCTTTCTTTTTTTTTTGGAGAGATTTTCACTGTAGGGCGCGTGCGCTCGCCAGACAGACAGAGAGAGACATAGAGACAGAAAGTGAGAAATCACCCTCAAGAGGGGATGGTCATCCCGCAATTCCTTCTCCTCCATTCTCCTCTCGGGATCTTGGGCAAGCACGCACATGTGCCCGGTGTGAGTTTTAAGCCACCGGGTCCAGGACGCGAACCGCGGTCAACTATGTAGGAGTCCAGCGACATAGCCATTACGCTAACTGCTGGTTCCCCTCGTTAATTTCTTCAACCACAGCATTGATGCTCCAACATTTCCAAGAAAAGAAATGAGACTTAATTGGTTTGGATGGCTTAAACTATTTGGTCATCTAAAAAGTCATGACACATTTTTCTGTTTTTCTATGCAAAAATGTATCACGATTTTCCCAACGACCCAATGGATGATTTGAAATACATGCCCAAATCTCACCTATTATAATGTATGAACAGAATACACCAGTTAGGCTAGCCTAGTCATGTGCTCTACCTTAGATAGAGAAGTAGCATTATTTTTCTCAGAATCACACAGATCTCCCCTCCAAAATAAACAAAACAACAACAAAACAAGCAAGCAGAAAACAGTACCCTTGAAAAAGGGTGAAAGGAATAAAGAAAAAATAGTTACCCAACAAAAACCGAACATAATTGTACCTCTTTCTTTTTCTTTCCTTCTTTCTTATTTTTTTTTCTTTTTGAGAGGTTTTTGCTATAGGGTGCATGTGCTCGCCAGAAAGGCAGAGAGAGACAAAGAGACAGAAAGCAAGAAATCACCCCCCCCCGGGGGGTATAGCCATGCCGCAATCCCTTCTCCTCCATTTTCCTCTTGGGATCTTTGGGCATGCACGCACATGTGCCCGGCTTGAGTTTAAGCCACCAGGTCCAGGACTCGAACCACAGGCGACTACGTGGGAATTCAGTGATATAGCCATTATGCTAACTACTGGTCCCAACTGTACCTCTTTCTTAAGATCTGGGCAAAAATTCCTGTGTGAGCTAAGAACAAAGGACAGTTGTGAATCTCCTAAGCATTTCCTATGCTTTGTCCCACAGCATTGTAAACTGTGTATAATCCGAATAGCTTCTAATTTAATGACCTATGGGTACCAATAAGGCATTGGGGGAGGGGGGAACACACACTTCTACCCTTGTAACCTCTGTATTTATTCTTTCAAGAATTCTAGTCTCCAGAAATGTTTTCTCATCCTCAAATATCTCTGAGAAGTCCAACAGATGCCTCAAGTGCACTGAAATATGAGCACATGGCTTCCAGGGTGTTCGGTCTCCAGTCAGGGCTCGTCCAAAGTCTGCCTGTGCCCAGGACGGTGATCATGCCCCCAGGATATCTGCCACTGTTTCCAGGATCCCATCTGCCCTTTGTCACTTTACCACTCCTTCTGGAGAATTCTATCCTGGCTCAAATGATGCATCCATCTATAAAAGATACACTCCAACTCTAAAATCAGACTGCACTCCTCTCAGTCCTCATAAATTCCTTCATGTAAAGAGTTATTTTACTTAACTGTTCCAAGTCCCTCAGAAGCAAAAAGTTATTCTGTGGGGCTAGTTGATGCTAGATATCCTCCTGTCCTGCCCACTGCCCTTGTAACACCCTCTTCTCACCAGGTGACCCTCAAGACCCTCCTCCCCTAGCATCTCTGCTATAAACAAAGCAAAACAAACAAAAATTCATGTATATAGACTCCTGAGAAAAAGTAAGGGTCCACATCTCTCTTTAGTTCAGTTGAAACATCCGGGTAATTGACAAGTTTCCTTTTCACATTGGCTCTAGAAAGCTTAGAAGGAAGTGTATTGTACCTTGCCTCAAGCATACATGTGAACATTTTAAGCTTTATTTCTAGCACATTCGCTCTGTGCTTCACCTTTTCCAGTGATTCCAATACCCATTTTCCTGATGATTGCTTTTTCTTTTTGTCTTTTTTTGTTGTTGTTGGAGAGGTTTTCGCTATAGGGTGCATGCGCTTGTCAGAAAGACAGAAAGAGACAGAGAGACAGACAGCGAGAAATCATCCTCCAGGGAGGATGACCATGCTGCAATCCCTTCTCCTCCATTCTCTTCTTGGGATCTTGGGCACACACACACACACGCCCAGTGTGAGTTTAAGCCACCGGGTCTGGGACTCGAACTGCAGTTGATTACATGGGAGTTCAGCGACATAGCCATTACACTAATTGCTGGTCCCTCTTATTTACTTTTTTAAATTGCTAACTGGCATGTGTACTTGACAGACAGAGACAGAGAGGAAGAAAGCAACCACTAATGGGGCATGGTCATGTCACAATCCCTCTGCATTTCTCCATCCAATCAGGATTTGAGACATGCATGTACACACACCTAGTGTGTGGGTGGGTTTTTTTGGTTTGTTTTTTTTGGGGGGTTTCTTTATTTTTAATATTTTTGCTATAGGGCATGTGTGCTCACTGGAGAGAGAAAGACAGAGAGATGGAAAGCAAGAAATCACTCCCCAGAAGGGATTGGCATGCCATAATCCCTTCTCCTCCAGTCTCCTTGGGATTTTGGGCACACATGCCGGGGTGAGTTTCAAACTGCTAGGTCCAGTCCTCAAACTGCAGTTGGCTATGTGGGAATCCAGCAATGTAACCATTATGCCATCTGCTAGTCCCCATCTTGTGTGGTTTTTTTAAGCCATCAAGGGCAGGATTTGAACCACAGTTGGCTAAGTGGGATCCAGCTCCCTTAATCAACAGGCTACAATGGTGGCCATTCCTGATCATTTCTTTCTCCAATGCCACATTCTCCTCCTGGTTTCCCTGTGTCACATTAACTACTTCCGACCCCATATTAAGTAGGTTACACAGGCCTATAGCTGAAAGTCTGTGTGGCTATCATATCCTGAAGCTTTTTTGTTTGTTTTGCCAGGGCTGGATAAGCACAGCGTCCTTCCTTTCACCCTGACCTACTATTTTAGCTCCTCTTTGACAAATTCAGCAGAAAGTCCTGGAAAACTGAGTAACTCTTCCATTGCCAGAGAGAGGCTGCATGTTTACACCAGGGAGAATTTTTCAGTGAGGCCTGTTGTCATCCCACAGATGACAGACCCCTCTTAGAGATGACTCCTGATTTCTTTTAACTGGAATGGGAGGTCACTATTAATCCCAAACAGAGTGACCATTATCTCACCTCACACCTTTCATCCATCCCTAACTGGCACCTCATAACTACCTGGCTTTCACCAGGTCATCTGATTCTGCCTCAATTTCCTTCCAAGCAATGAAGGACATTAAGTAAGTAAAATTGTAAGTTGTGTTTCAAGAAAATATTTGCTTTCAATAAATAAGCTATCTATTTACCAGTAATGAAAGCAAAGGAGTCAGTCATCGATGTTTCCTGTCTGAATTCATCACTACACTTTTCCTGGAGAGAGAAGATCCCACGTATTCACCCACCAGAGGAGAGAAGACCTAAGTGTTGAGGCATGAAGTGACTCTCGGGGAAGGCTCAAGGTAACAGTGGAATAAAAACAGGGAAAGAATAACGTTCAATTTGTCTGAAAGGCGTGGAACAATGAAAAGAACAACTGAGCAAAGATACACGTGGGCTGTGAAAAGTGTGAGCTCGGTTCAGAGGACGCAGAAGGTGCACTCTTACTCACGATCAGCAGTGAGCATTGCAGGAGGGTCGGGGGGAAAACATGGGGAACTCTGAGGCTTGGAGGCAGGCTGGTCCCAGGCTACACACTTTAGCAGTTCTGTGCAAAAACCCTGTAGAGTCCTCTAAGATCATCATAAGAAGTTCTGTTTGGGAAATTATTTGGAGTTAAAAGTCTGAAGTTTCCAAGTCAAATGGGTTCTGCTCATTCCACAGAGGCATCAGTGATAAATGTGCTGTCACAAGATTTAGTGTCTTCTTCAGAGCTCCTACTATCAATCCTTTAAACCATTTACCTGAAGGCAGCCCATAATACATTTGGGTAGAGAGGGTAGGGAAGGAAAAATGAAGATAAGCACTGGTTAGTTTTAAAGAGAGGGAATTAAATCTATTTGCAGTGAGAACAATTCCCTTTAAAAATGAACATGAGGCTCAGCCCTGGCAATGAGTTCTGGATCCTGTAGGCTGAGGCTACATGGGAGATCAGGGTTCAATTCCCAGTCCACCCTAAAAAGCCAAGTGTAGTGAAACATGCTTATAGTCCCAACTACTCTGGAGGTCAAAGCAGGGGGATCATAACAGTGAAATGCTGTCTAAACCACCATGCATGCATGCACATGTGCACACACACACACACACACACACACATATACACACAACAAAAAAGATGAAAGTCTTTTTAAGTTTCAAAGAAAAAGATACACAATAAAAATGAAAAACAAGATAAAACAATGTCTAGAAAATAAAAGTTTATGATGCTACGTTAATTGTATATTACAGAGGAATAAATCTAATTATAAACCATCAGAGAGAAGGAGAAATGGGGATTACAGAAGTAAAAAGAATTTTAAGAAATTAGTGGTCTATTAAAGCCATTTACATTCTCTCTAATGCTTAAAATTCCCTTCTCTGTCAACTACAATGAACCTGCCTTGTTTCACTCTTGACCAGCCTCTCTCAGCTCTTCATTTGTTGTCTTTCGGGCTGAACCAGCTGAATGTTAAATCTTCCTCCAGAAGAATTGGCCTGCTAGATTCAGAATGTGCACAGCGACAAGTTAACTGGGGTAGGATGAGAGGCTGGAGGACCAACTGCAAGCTAAAACCTAACATAGAAGAGAGTCACTCGTGGATACTTAAAAAAAGGAATTTATGGCCCATTTCCTCATTTCCCCTAGGATTTTGCTTGTGAAAATAAATTTGATATTTTCAGCATTAGAAAAACATATTTTCCAAAAAAGAAAACAGGCCAAAGTTTTACATGTCTAATCTGCCATTCCAACAAGACACCAACAGGGTAATGGCATCAGTAGGACCCTCCATAAAGGCATTCGCTCTGAGTCTCCAGCATACAGACACCCGCCCACATGTGAATACACGACACCAGTCAGGCCTCCTTGATGGTATCAAATTACTTATTTCTAGATACTTTATTCTTTGTTTGAGCAGTAGAGAAAAGTAACAGCGGGACCAGCAGTTGGCGTAATGGATATGCCGCTGGACTCCCATGCAGTCGACCTCAGTTTGAGTCCCGGACCCGGTGGCTTAAACTCACACCAGGCATGTGGGTGTGCATGCCGAAGATTCTAAGAGGAGAATAGAGGAGAAGGGATTACAGCATGGCCATCTCCCATGGAGGATGATTTCTTGCTTTGTCTTTCTGACTCTCTCTGTCTTTCTGGGCAGTGCACACACCCCATAGCAAAAACTTCTCCAAAAAAAAAAAAAATAGAGAAAAGTAATAGCAATTTATATTAGGCTAATAGTCTTTCAATTGTTAAGAGTTTATTCTTTCACTTTTTTTTTTTCTCCTAGTGAATACAAATGTAAAGCAAGGTAAATTGCTGGTGCCAATAAATCTCATTTAGTTAATAGTTTTGTATCCTAGAAAATGGTGTAGACTTTATACTTCTGTGTAAGTCAGGTACTTTTTCTTTCTTTCCCCTTTTTCTCTTTCTTCTTTAATCTCCTAGAGGGTGCATATGCTCGCCAAGAGAGACAGAAAGAGAGAAGGAAAGAGAGAAATCACTCCTCACGGAGGATGACCATGCCACAATCTTTTCTCCTCCATTCTCCTCAGGGTTTTGGGCACCCACACACGCACCTAATGCGCTTTTCAAGCTGCCAGGTTAGGACTCAAACCTCACAGTCAGTCATGTGGGATCCAGCTGCCTTAACCACCACACCACTAGTTTAGTCAGTATTTCTAATATGCTTTAAAATCCCATTCATCTCCCCTCAGCTGTTGAGGACAGGATGTAAAGAAAATACATCTTTTTCCTGCTAATCTTCCTAAGAGCAAGTCAGGGATCTTGAATTCTGGTGGAAAACAAGAATTAGCACTCCTGTGTGTCTAAGTGGCCTTACCAGATTGACTAAAATAATGTTGCCTAGTTATTTTAAGGTTTATTTTATTTCATTTGAGAGAAAAACAGGCACCCTTGATGGGGCCTTGAAACATAGCTATCCACCCACCTCCCCCATCCCCCACTCCCTATTCCCCAGCTTCACAAAATAGGATCACAAGCCCCCAGCATGTTTCAGATAGACCCAGATCTGAACACACTTTCTACGTGGTTTCAATATTTCAGGGCAGCACCCTGCCATCGCCTGTTACCGCTATGGTGGGGCCTGCCAAATTATTTTAAATGGAATCCAACTAGCAGCAGCTTCAAGTTATAGATTATGCACCTCAACACTCATCTCAAAGAATATTTCCAGTGCTAGCTGGCAATAGTTTCTTCTGTATCTACTCCTAGAACCACTAGAAAAAGAATTTGAGATTTAGTGTCATTAATCCATTAAAGATATTTCTCTCAGTCTTTCACAATTTTAGATTCTTTTTTTTTTTTTTAGAGTGTCTCTGTCCCAACTCTCTTGCCTCCATCCCCGAAGTCACTGGAATTGGAGATGAACACCACCTCGCCCAGCCTTTAGGTTAGACTAGACGTTAGACTCAGAGATCCCATGTGGTCCCAGCCTGCAGAGCAGTGTTGTAGCAGCCACTGCCACTGCAACTGGACCTAAAATCAGATTCTCTCATTTTCTGAGACTCATCTACTGCAACAGCAAGATTAAACTAGAAAATGTGGAATCTCTCAGAAGTGGGAGAAATGTTGCATTGAAGATGATCCTTGTCAAAGCTGTTTCTTTAGGACAGTAAGTCGACTCAAGGACCAGCACGACTATCCAACCTTGTGTTTTCTGCATTGGGCATAGGATGTGGCACATCACAGATGTTCAGGAAATGTCAGATAAATCAATGAATGCATTAATGGCACTTTTTCCAAAAGGTCCATTGTTTGATTTCTTCAGTCTGTTTGCATTGTGAGCATTTCATTGTTAATCCACACAAAGCTAATGTTAGGAGTGCTTCTACACCTGCCATTCATTCATTTATAAATTTAATGGTGGAAACTTATTGAACACATTGTACACCACGGTTTAAATGAAATGCTAGAAATACATCTTCTCCATATTAAAAAAATGTCTTATCTGTCAATAGTATGCATAGGTTTAAAAACCTATGGTTGGAAAATTATAATCAATTTTACTTTAATTGACTATTAATTCATTTTAGAAGTTTTAGTAGGTGTAAAGTCGATATAATTATTTAATATGCATTGGCCTTTGAAGTTAAAAAAAATCTCTATCCATATGTATTGGCTTTCTACTCAATACCTGCATTTTGCTTTTAATTGTCTTTTGAACCCATCAATTATTAACTGACACATCTACTTTTTTTAAGAGTACCTGAGATTTTTTTTTTAAGAGAGATTTTTGCTATAGGGTATGTGCATTCACCAGAGAGACAGAAAGACAGGAAGAGAGAAATCACCCCCCAGGGGAATAGCCACACTGCAATCCATTCTCCTTGAAATTTTGGGCATGTGCGCATAAGTGCCCAGCATGAGTTTAAGTCATCAGGTCTGGGACTTGAACTGCAGTCGTAGGAGTCTAGCAACGTAACCACTATGCCATCTGCTGGTCCCAAGAGCACCTGCAACTTTGCTATTGGAGGATGGAAACTATTAGAAAGTATCTTCTTCACCCAGTCTAGGTGACACAGTCCATAGTATACAGGACTGCAGTGCTGGAAACTGTACAGCTAATGGAGGGTTTGAATCCTGGCCCAGTAGACCCGTAACATGTTGGACATAATATGTGTCCAAAGTAGAAGAGTCAGAGGGCAAGAGGAAGACGATCACAGCTTGATCAGACCCTGTTGCAGTGTTTTTCTCTCTCACACATATGTACACATGCTCTCTAACATAAATAAATAAGAACTTTTGAAAAAAGTAAAATATGTTATCTTAATTTTTAGTATAGTCCAATCTTTGAAGTAAAGTTGTTTTTGTTTTTTTTCTTTTTTCTTTTTTAACTTTGTTTTAGATTCAATCCATAGTGCTTTGGATCACAGTGCATATGAAAACCACTGGGAATGCAGATTGATTTGCATAATGTAACAGTGTAGTATAATATTCCAACACATTCCAAACATTAAAGGCATCATACATTGCAACTCAGGTCTCTAAACAGCCTCTTACTCCATCATGACCCCTTCTATATTCAAAAGGTTATTCCCTTGCAGTGTTTTTCTACCCCCTTGCATTTTATGACACTTACATTTTGTTTTTCTGCAGAAGCATAAGAGGGCAAAGGAAAAAGTTTAGCATGTTATTTGGTGGTGGTGAACAGGAGAAGAGTCTAATGAAGATATCAACCCACTGCTGAACATGTCTTTTTCTTCATTTTTGTTTTCTTGAAGCCCTTAGATACTTACATCAGCTCTTTATTTTGCTTGTGTTGACAGCCCAAAAGTGTAATGTAATCATCCCAGCTGGGAGTCCCTAGCACTTTCCTAAACCATCTTGCAACGGTAAAAACATGGATGGTCTTCTCTCTGGATCAGGAACTGCAGTGGTGAATTTACCACCCTGAGCCATCAGGTGTAGCTCTACCAACTACTTCACAAGCTTTCCAAGAAATCCAACAAACCAGAGATTGTTCCCAATTAGTTCCTACTCTCTCTTCATCGACAATATTCGAGACGAGGAAATATTTTCCACTATGAAGCAGGTATTTTGGAAATACACGCTTGTTTGCACAGGATTGACATTTACACAGTCATGAACAACACTTTACATGGTACTTAGGATTTCTTTAGAGGACCGTTTTCCAAGGGCTGACCTGGCTTAACCCTAATTAACTTATAAAAACCGAAGGGATTATAGAAGAAGGTATATGGCCATGGGCCACTGATGGATTAGACTTTCCCTTGGTCGAGTTTCCTTTGAGCCTTTGAAGTGTAGCTTGAGTGCAATCTTCCTTAAAGTTCCCTCTTATAGATGTTGTTTTGTTACAGTAGCGATCTTCTGGGGTTAGGTAAGTGGAGAAAGAATGTGTTCTGCTTATTTTGCTTATAAATCAGATGCAGAGAGGGAAGAGTTCTTTCATAGCTGTTCTGGCTGCCTCCTCTGCAACTCTATGAAGTATCTGGGGTCTTGTTTTTAGCTGTAAAACCCAATGCTACTGAAGACAAGGAGTCAGCTCTCTCAGACATCATTTCCTGATGGGAACTGCAAAAACTGATTCGGCAATTTCAATTCTAGAAGCTAATCCTAAGGAAACAATAAAGATGTTTGCAAAAATGTAATCACTAGCATAGTCCCAGCAACACTGCGTATGACATAGCTGACTCGAAAACACATAAAGGTAAAACTACCAATAAATGCATTCTTCTGCCTACAGCATGGGAAAATGAACAGCCGTGGAAGCGTATATATTATAGAACTGCCTGCTTTGACAGATTTTTCTCATATTATAGAAGACTTTTTAAAAGTCTCACTCTATATCAAATGATCTCAATTTCTTTTTCTTTTTTTTAAGAGAGATTTTTTGCTATACGGCACATGTGCTCACCAGGGAGACACAGAGACAGAAAGTGAGAAATCACCTCCTAAGGGGAATGGCTGCACCATAATCCCTTCTCCTCCACTCTCCTCTGAGGATTTTGAGCATGTGCGCACACATGTGATCTGCATGAGTTTCAAGCCGCCAAGTCTGGGACTCGAACCACAGTTGACTACACGGGAATCTAGTGACATAACCATTACACCACCTGTGGGTCCTGTCAATTTTTTATATATACAAAAGATTAAAACCTATATAAATGTATGTAATTTATGCAATTGGGACAATAGAACACTTCTCAAAATATAGACAGTTATTATGTGGTGGGATTATGGCTGATATTTCTTTACTTTTTTTTCTTATTTGTATTTTCTTAATTTTTTAAAAATTATTTTATTTAGCTTCTTTTATCTATTTATTTATTTTATTTGACCAGAGAGGAACAGAGCGAGAGAGCAAGAGAGCATATGCATGAGAGAGAGAGAGAGGAAGGTGAGAAAGCAAGCCACCAGGTCCGGGATTCAAACCAGTGCCTCTAACCATCACACCACCTGCGAGCCCCTCTTATTTGTATTTTCTGCTAACAATTTTTGCTATGAATATATTTTGTCTAAAAAATAAAATACATAATGTCTTTTTGGTTTTTTTTTTGGGGGGGATGTTGTTTCTGAAGTAAATAGACTTAGTTGAAGCTTGGAAGTCAGTGGATTATACAGCCAGCGTCCATGTATATGGGAGACAATTCACAGGAATTTGGGGCCTGGTTTTAGGCCTGAAATCCAGACTCAGCTCTATCCATATAGCCTTACTCTGTGGGTCTCAGCAAGGCTTTTATTTTTCTGGGCTTTTGTATTATTTTAGGTATTTTATAGGATTATCAAGGATATCAGGTAAGATAATATGAGACTTCAAAAAGTTCTTGGAAAGAGCGCATCTCTTAACACAGTGTTTAAGTGAGCTGGATCCCACGCAGGCAACTGTGGTTCAAATCCTGGCCCCAGGGGCTTGAAAACCACATCAGGTATCTGTGTGTGCATAACCAAAATTCCCACAGGATGGAGAAAAGAAGGAGAAACGATAGCAGCGTTGGCCACATCTCACTGGGGGTGCTTTCTCCATCCTCTCTCCCTCTGTCTCTCTCCAGAGAGTGCACATGCCCTCCAGCAATTAAAAGAAATTAACTACAAAGTTATTTTGGTGTCAAAGATTTTGAAACCATATTTTTTTTTCATGATATGCACTTTCCACAAACTTTTACATTTTTTTTAAGTTTTCACCAAAGGGTTGTGCTCTCACTGAAGAGACAGAGAGACAGAAAGTGAGAAAGAGCCCCTCGGGGCTATGGCTGTGCTATAATTTCTTCTCCTCCATTTTCCTCTGGGAATTTTGGGCACGCACACACATATGCACCCCATTGGCATTTCAAGCTGTTGGGTCCAAGACTCAAGCTGTGGTAAGGCATGTGGGAGTCCAACACCTTAACCACCACACCACCTGCTGGGCCCTCCACAAACTTTTTAAAGACCCCTCTTATATGAAATGTCTTGGAGAAGTGAATAGAAAGCCCAGGAATTAGCCGACAACTCCAACAGCAAGTCCTAGGCTAACCCTGTCAGCCAAGGCACCCCCCCAATCGTATCCATTCTTGACCTGTCTTCGGCTCTCTTCTGTATTAGCGAGGAATTGTGCCCATTGGTTTCAGAATGCAGCTTGTTTCTGTTTCCATCTGAATTCAGCACTAGCAGATGTGCAGGGAGCCAAAAATGCCAGCTCCATGTTTTCCTACCTTCATTTCCAGTAACCCAGTTAGCCCTGCTGCTCACGACACACCTGCAGGCTGCGTTGCCTCAGACCATCCCATGGTACTTTGAAGCCCGTACTTGTTGAGGTTAAATATGCCGTGGTAGACACAGTGTGCTATGTTTTCATTTTTTCCACAAGAATGTCACAAGAGCCACATGAAAGCAAGGTCTGACTTCACAGATCCACAATATTCCAAGTTGTCACTCCAGAAAACCACCTCCCACGGTGTCTACTTGGGAGAGGGACTTTATCTTTAGATTTTCCTCTGCTTATCTAGTTTCTGTCCCTAGAGTGATAGCAAAAAAGAAAGGAAGGAAGGAAGGAAGGAAGGAAGGAAGGAAGGAAGGAAGGAAGGAAGGAAGGAAGAAAAATGAAAGTCTAGCACAGAGTTTGTTATGTCTGAGGATTTAGTTGCCCAAGCTGTGGGACCCACGTGGATAGGTTTTGAGTCATTTCTTAGCTTTCAGGCCTATGAATATACACTTGAATTTCCATGAGGGAAGCAATTTTCCTCATGTAACTAGAAAGGAGATATCCTTGTCTGATTACCCAACAAGCTCCACCCCTGATAGGTAGAAAATGGCAACACAAGAGACTGAGTGGGGGTATCTGCCTACAAGAACACCCCTTCCTGCTTGCCTTCTGAATGATAAAGACGGTATCTAAGAATGGTGACTTTATATTGGATATTTTTTGATCACATTCTAAAATCCTTATAAAGTGCTTGGGATCCAGTCTTTACCCATATGGGCACAGTCACTTCACAAAAATGACTCTTGGAGCCAGCCAGTGGCATGATGGCTAAGGTGTCTGGATCCCACATGGTCAACTGTGTGGTTCAAATCCTGGATCTGGAGACTTGAAAATCATGCCAGGCACATGTGTGTACATGCCCAAAGTCCCAAAAGGAGAATGAAAGAGAAGGGGTTACAGCATGGCCATCCTCCCAGGGGGGTGATTTTTCTCTCTCTCTCATCTCTCTCTAGCAAGTGCATGTGCCCTACAGTAAAACTAAAAAAAAAAAAAAACCAAAAAAACAAAAAAACAAAAAACAAAAAACAAAAAAAACTCTTTTATCCCAAATGCCAGGTACTTACAAGGTTAGGTGAGAATATGGGATCTTGCTGGTGGTAAGAGAAAATAAAGTGGCTTTAGTGCATTAAATGCTCTCAATGCTTCTGTGAGCATAGGGAGAGAGATTGGCTGACACCAATTATTATTATTATTATTATTTATTATTATTATTATTATTATTATTA
>NW_006206919.1:569832-587171 GCF_000334495.1 Tupaia belangeri chinensis
ATTTATTGAGAGACAGAGAGAGAAGAAGAGGGAGGGAGGCGAGGAGGGAGGGAACCTGAGAGGTTCTTGTCAGGCCATAGTCCTCTGCCCCCCAGCCCTCCAATCCACCAGGATAGTGGCATGCCCCATGTGTTTAGGTTGACCAGGGATCTGAACCCTGGGCCCTCCCATATGGCCCCAGGCGATGCAATAGCACCCAACTGCCTGTGCCACTAGGGTTGAGGCTGTCTGACATCAATTCTGATAACCAAGGAGTCTTGGTTCCTGGCTGCTATCCTGGTGCTCCATTGCATAACATTTTAAATCATTTCAGCCATAGCAAAAGATGGCCAAAAGAACAGCTCTAGCCCAGAACAGACAGAGGGACAGTGTTGGAGAGAGTAGAGCAGTGGTATTCTTGCTTCATTTTAAAATTAATAGAGTTGGTTATAGTTCCTAAGTACACTTGGAATTCCAGCCACCAGAGAATGGATCTGAACACTGAAAGGCCTCTTTAATCCGTGGACCCAGGACAGGTAGTAGTGTTCTCAGCAAGCAGGCACAGGTAGTGGCGCTGTAAGGCCAGTACAGAGAGTCTGCCAGGAGACTTCAACACTGTCCTCAGGGAGCTGCCTCCATGCAACGGGCAGGCTTTGATCTCTGCTGAGACGGCTAGGAGGATGCCAATGGTGCGGTGGGTGTCCACGAGTTCATTTCACAGAGGCCATCAAAGCAGCTTTCAGATGGTAAAGACGAACAACCTGGCCTCTATTTGAGCAGCTTGCAGCTCTTCCAACTGTCTAATTCTCAGAGCTTAGTAAACGGAAAGAGAGCTAAGACATAGTAAGGTGCATACTAGAGAGAAGTAAAGAGAAGAGTGATCCGGACCATAGGTGCTTCTGCCGCTGACCAGCCTCAACCCAACATCAGTCTTTCTACCTATAAAATAAACCCTTACTAAGTGTTACACCACTGACAAATACAGCTTGAGTGGATCACGGTTTGGCTAATGATGCATAGGAAGCTTTAAAAGTATTACCAAAATAGCCAGTAGAGATTTGTCCTAAGATAGGGAGAAAGAACTCCCCTGCCGAAGAACTTAAATAAAATAACATGAATGAGTAGAACTTTTTAGACCAAATTTAAATCCACTTGAAAGGAGCTCAAAGAAAAATAACTTTGCAAATAGCCAGTCATTGTCTCTGTACCCTGAAAGGTATCATTAACAAATCAATTACTTATGCCAGGTCATGTCCTTGACAGAATATCAAGGACATATTTTAAAATGCTATTTTTCACTGGAAACACACAAACACTGGGAAATAACTGAAAACATTTCTCTGCATCCCTCCAACCACCCTCCCATCTAAATTTCTTTCTATATGAAAATTACAGTGTCTTTCATTAAGACTTTAAGACAATGAAGTGGAAAGTGCTAAAAAGATTGATTCTACAATGATTACTTTTGGGGAGCGAATGAAATGATCTATCTTCCTTTGTGTTGAGGAGTGATGGTTAAAGTATTATTGTTCAATACTTAGTTTTGAAGTTGAAGATCACAAGCATGTGCATACAATACAAAAGAATAAAATAACCTACATCATATATCACAAAATAAAAAATATAAAGAATCAATAAATATGTGAAAAGGTGCTTACCAGTAGCCAGAAAAATACAGATTAAAACAATGAGATAACCTTTTTCTCTTGTAAACTAGCACCAAAATATTTTTAAGAGAGCATAGTATCTTTTGTTGGCCAGCATACAAGAAATAGGCACACTCTCACTTATCAATGGTGTGAGGGTAAGTTGGAATAATCACTTTTAGGAACAAGACAAAAATTGTAGCAGCTAAGAAACATTTGACATGCATAGATCCTATGGAATACAAAATAAGCCATCAATTTCAGATATTTTGCCAAATCACAAAAACTCCCTCTCAGTGAATGCATGATTCTCCTCTTTCTTCTGGAGTATTTCTTTTTTCCTTTTTCAAGAGATTTTTGCCATAGGGCATGTGTACTCGCCTGAGAGTCAAAGAGAGACAGAAAGTGAGAAATCCCCACCACCATGAAGGATCGCCACACCACAATCCCTTCTCCTCTTGGGATTTTGGGCATGCACACACACTCTCCCACCATGAGTTTTAAACAGCTGGGTCCAGGACTCAAACCGCAGTCAGCTACATGGAAGTCCAGCAACATAACCATTACACCATCTGCTGGTGTAAAAATACTTTTCTAGAGTATTTCTAAGGTTGATGTCATGTCGATACTGAAAAGGTTGGAGCAGTACATGATCTCAAAGTAGTCATGAGTACCCCAAGAAAGCCATTATGTCCCCATTTCCTGAGCTGTTAGCCCAGGCAGGTCACTGTTGACATGTCCCTTGTTCCTGATGGAAGGTCTCCTGACCAGCAATTTTTTCTGCTCCTTTCATACCATATCTGAGACCTTAGTAATAATTCTGCCACTTCCCTGCCACGCTGGGGCCTTGGGATCTCAGCGGGTTTGTCTCTGAGAAGACTTGTCCCTACATAACACACAGCGTTTCTTCTGCTGCCTACCCAGGGCTTCGGTCTCTGAGTCTGGCTTCCTCTCAGAATATAACCTGGGAAACACAGATATGGCCAACTACTGGGACCTGACAAATACCTCCACTGTCCTCACTTCCCCTCCATTCCCCCTCCTTCTCCACCATGCCAGAGCAACTTTTCTAACCTAGAACAGAAGTCCTGCAGTCTTTTCTGTTGTGTCTCCCACATATTTTGTCCTTGCCAGAAGTTTTCTTCATTCCCTTAAGAAGGCATGTAAACAAGTGGAATAGGTTATGAAACAGTGTACCACAGCTGAACAAAAAATATTACTGAGATTTCAATATGTACTCACTCCATCCCCCCCAAACACAACATGTAATCAAGTAGAACAAACATAAAATATGCACAACATAATGTTAAATGCTGAAGATGAGAACTATGTTCATATGCTTGGTTTGATTATTATACACTGCAATACATGCTTTAAAAGACCACACTGTACCCCAAGATGTATGATTTTATGCAAACCAGAAATTATGACTTTAAAATTGATTTAAAAAGAAAATAAAAAGGATGAAATGCATTTAGCACATGTTAATCTAGCTCTAGATAGTAGCAACACTATATTCTCAAAGCATGTACCATTTTTTGAAGAATCAGGAACTATTAGGTCATCGGGGAAGTCATGACATATTTTTCTGTTTTTCTCTGCAAAAACACATCACAATTTTCCTGACAACCCAATAATACACAACATGAAAATCTTCCATTTATTGAAGTTTATATCTTGGTCATAAAGATTCATTATTTAAGACTATAATGATTATAAGAATCATTTTGTAAAATCTTGACTGGGAAGTAGATTCCTGCTATGAAATATAGGAAACAAAATTTAAACATAATTGTAGAAATTTAAAAACCTATCACTCTCTGCCAGCCTTCGTGACTCAAAGAAATGCAGAAAATCTAATTTTAAACAAAAGATGATAGTAGACAACAAAGTGTAAACATGATCCAAGCTAACATATATGCCTGTTTGTTATCTTAATCCCCAATATACATCTTCTATTATCTCAAAATTGATTGTTTTGTCTTGAATCAAATCTAAGAATAGTATCTTCTGTTAGAGATACAAATTCAGTACAAAAGGAGACTGATTAGTTTGCAGTCTGGATCAACTTTGAACATACTTGGCCTGGCTAGAGGTGTTACACTGACATAGCAGACCAAAGTTATGAGCTCTGTGGATATGGTTGGCACATTTTAGAGTGGTTGCTTAATTAACAATGCTGATACTGGGGCCAGCAGGTGGCATGGTGATTAAGGCACTAGACACTCACACATCATCGACCACGGTTCGAGTCCCGGACCTGGTGGTTTGCTTTCTCCCTTCCTCTCTCTCTGTGTGTCTCTCTCTGGTCAAATTAAAAAATAAATGAATGAATAAATAAAATTAAATAATTCTTTAAAAAAAAAAACAATGCTGATACTATAGCTCTTAAACAGAATCTACTATTTATAAATGATGCAAAAGAAGACCACACAAGAGAGTATTATATTTTTAAGGTTGACCGATTAATTAATTAATTATTTCTTTTATTTTAACTGGAGAGAGACAGAGAGAAAGAGAAAGTAAGAAAGCAAGCCACCCGGTCCAGGACTTGAAACATGATCAGCCACATGGAAGTCCAGTGCCTCAACCAATACACCATCTGCTGGTCCCAAACAAGATAATATTCTAGTTCTTTATTATAGTCGGTGATTACAGTATCAAATAAGAAAATAGATGTAGTTTCAAACCACCTTCAAATGAAACTTCCCATCCCCATCAGCACCTGCCAATGTAAAAAGTTAGACCATCTCAATAGTAAGCAATGCATCTTCAAACATTTCTAATAAGTATTCATTTAACCAACATTTTCCAAATGAGTGCTATGTACCTGGAATAGCTGGCACTTATTGGGTCATTAGAAAAGTCGTAATGCATTTTGCATAGAAAAGCATGTCATGACTTTCCCCACGACCCAATATTTAGTACTCACTATGTCTCAGCCACTGTCCTAATTACATAATTAGCTTATTCAGTCCTCATAAAAACCCTAGAGTCAGATGTTCGAAGGAATTTTTTAAAAGTTCATAAAAATTAGAATTTTTGAAAAATTATGTCTGGATTTTTTTTTTTAAAAAAAGTTTGTACCAAAATAAAATTGTATTTTAATTCTTTTCCATGAACTTTTTTTTTTTAATTTTGCCATGAGGTGCACGCACTCACTGGAGAGAAAGCAGGGAGTCAAAAAAGCACTCTCCTATCCATGGGAAACAGACACACCACAATCCCTATTCTTCCCTTTTTCCCTCCTTTCAAGATTTTGAGCACAAATGCACACATGCCCGGTGTGTTTCTCAATCCACTGGGTCTAGGACTCAAACCACATAGTCAGCCATTGGGGATATAGCCACTTAACCACCACACCACCAACTTGCCCATATGAACTTCCTGAAGTACTCTCATATTGTCTTTCAAATTTTACAGCAGAGGGAACTGAAGTACCAGATAACTCACCCACGCTCCCATAGACTGTTCTTGAAGAAATTGAGATTTGAACCAAGCCAGTCTGGCTTCAGAACCCTGCCTTTAGTTCTACAAACTAGGCTAAGAAGATCAAGGACGCATTCCAGAGAGGGAATCTGAAATGTGAAAAAAAAATTAATAAAAATGGAATACAATGGTATGGGAGCACACAGATAGAGGAAAATAGAGAGGAGAGAAACCACAGATTTCAGAGTTGAGGTCATAAATAATATGGGAGTGCTTATGGGGAAAACCTGCATAGCACCTCTGGAAATCTCTTATTAGCACATACAAGAGGATGTCAGAAGTTCATGGAAAAACAGAATTAAAGTTTATTTTGGTGCAAAAATATTTTCAATCTGGGGCCAGCAGGTGGCATGATGGTAAAAGAGCTGGACTCTCACATGGCTGACAGTGGTTCAAGTCCCAGACCTGGTGGCTTGAAAATCACTCTCGGCATGTGCGCATGCATGTCCAAAATCCTGAGAGGAGAATGGAGGAGAAGGGATGGAGATGTAGCCATCTTCCCTGGGGACTGATTTCTCACTTTCCTTCTCACTGTCTCTCTCTTAGGAGCAAACTCATCCTGTGGCAAAAACTCGAAGGATAAAATTTTAAAAAAATATATTAAATCCATGCACAGTTTTCATCATAATAGGCATTTATGATGGACTTTTAAAGACTGGTTGTATGTGACTAACTGTAACCTTCTTCATTAGTCCAAATTAGAAATATATGAACTAAAGTGTTCTAATCTCCCAAACTGCCTATTTTGGCATTTATCTAATTTCATGAGACTAAGGTTCCCGCTAATGCCTTGTTTCACTAAGAAACATTTTGTGATCCTGATAGAAAATACTGCAGTGTTTTATTTGATGGAATGAAACTCTATACTGGAACAAGATCTTCACCTTTAACCTCTAACATATGTAGCCCTGGAAGATTGACCTGCTGACCTTTGAAATTCTACCCTTCTCTCTATAGAAATCCTGCCAATAAATGGAATCTCCATTTTCACTTTCCTCTAACTACTTCAGACACAAATATCCATTTTGCAAAGATGTTGGCATGTCATTGGTAAAATTCACTTGTTCGGTTATTTCTATTTATTATCCTCCTACCAGTCCTCAGCCCAAAATAGTCATGCCACATATGTCCTCTAGAACTTCAGGAATTACGAGCATATGGTCAATAAAAATGGAATCCCCGTGACTTCAGAATAAGTTTCCCAGGAAAGATACCCATCCTAATGTGGTTATGAGTTCTTTCTCAGTGTCAGCTTCTGTTCTCAGCCCACTTAGGCCTTTCAAGCCAAAACTCAGCTTTACAACTCAGAACTTCTCAAGGCCCAGTATGTTAATCCCTTGCAAAATTTTTAAAGAATGATGACCCTCCAAAAAGTCAAGTTACAGAAACTGATAAAAGGATCAGCAGTTCCATTTGGTCCCAATGTTGAGAGTTTTTATTGTGGGTCAGGCAGTGGGAGTGTACAAGAGACTCTGACCATTACCTCTTATAGAACTAAAGTTTGGAGGAGGTCAATAGACCTACTTTATGTTCATCACTTTTTTGAGTTTATTTTTCAAGTATGTCCTTAATTCAGAAGTAAAATTTGTGTCAAATAAGCATCAAGAGCATCCTCCCCAAGACCAAAGGTTAGAAAGTCCTTTTCTCAGAATCCCCAAAGGACTGTTTCTTACTATTAGATTAAACAAATTAGCCAATATGTGGGTTTCAACCAAGATAGATTAATAAGAGTTTATTAAATATAACATCAAATCATTCACTTTTAAGGTAATAATCATCTACCAGACAATGGCACTTTTAGGGAACAACCATCTGTTGAAAAAAAAGAAGAAGAGAATCTAAAGGTCATTTCATTTCAACTGAAAAGCTGAATTGTAAAAATTATGGTTGGCAAAGTGATATCTCCTTAATCAAAATAAAACATAAAATGATCCTTACTAGGCCAATAGCAGCTGTCCAATCATAATAAACAAAATTCCTCAGATGATGTCTTTCTCTGGACCCATGTTTTCCTCACTTTTTTTTTCCCCCTTCAAAAAATTAAATGTAAAGACCTAGGGGTAGGGGTGAAGAAAGACAGACATTTGGGGCTGGTTCTTCTGCGTGTGTTGGATTATCTGAGACACACAGATAAAACTGGGACTAAGCCTTAAAATAGAGCAGCGTGTCAATTTCAAAATAAATAATGATAATGGTATTTTCAAGATCAGCTTTTTATTCATGTTCTGTGCCAAAGCATTTAATACCCTGTGCTACTCATAACATAATGTGGGTGGTAAAAGGAAAAAAAGAAAAAAAATCTCTACTTTGACATGTTATTCCTAAAGAGTCTGATCATGTCAATGCTGCAAAGATGCAATTAATTTATAGAACCCCACCATCCCGATGCTTTAACGCAAAGCACATGAAGCAAAACATTCTCTTATTTTGAAAAGAGAAGAATGAACATCAACAGCTTCATGCAATTGCCCAGAACTTTTAGATAAATAATAATTTTAATTAACAAATTATTTTAATATTTTTATCAGACACTTAGCTCATTGAGTCCAAAGTTCAAGCCCACACATAATTTTTCCCCATGGGACTTAACAGTCACCACACAGGCAGTTTTGTAGAATTTGACATGACCCAGGCTCGGTACGCCTTAATTCAATTAATTCAGTCTAGATGACGACACTTCTTGTCATATACTAAAATAATTGGTTTCAGACACATTTTTAGGACTACACGTGTCACCTATTTGACTGTACTCTGCTTTGAGGATACATTTTATTTTAGGATTTACCTCTGGAGTCTAGCTCCAGGGCCTAGTGGTTAAGGGAGCCAGAAGCCACATGTCCAACTATGGGGTTTGAATCCTGGACCCAGTGACTTGAAAAATATGCCAGATGTATGTGACCAAACTCCTGACAAGACAGAGAAATAGAGAAGGAATGGCAGCATAACCATGCCCTACTGAGAGGTACATTTTCTTCCTTTCTGTCTTGTCTCTCTCTGGCAAGTATGTATGCTCTCTGGCAAATAAAGAAAAAAAAAATTACCTTTGGGTGATTAAATTTAGTTACTAAACACATCAAACACAACTTTTTATCCTATCTAGTTTCTATTCTAAACAGTTTCTATGTTTCTCTTGCAAAATCCTAAATAATAATGAATGAAATTATTTCTGATAGTTCTTTTCTAAATGAAGAAACAAATAAAACTCTGTCTCAAAAAAAAAAAAAAAACAAACCAGGAGCCAGCAGGTGGCATAGTAGTTAAAGTGCTGGTTTCCCACATGGTCAACCATGGTTCAGGTCCCAGACCTGGTGGCTTAAAATGCATATGGGAGGTGTGTACATGTGTGCCTGACCAAAATCCCTATGGAAGAGTGGAAGAGAAGGGATTGCAGGTTGGCCATTCCCCATGAGGGTTATTTCACTTTCTGTTCTGTGTCTCTCTTTCTCTCTCTTTCTCTGGCAAGTACACATGTCCTATAGCAAAAATAACTTCTCTCTTTTTTTCTTTTTTATGGAGAGGTTTTTGCTATGGGCGAATGTGCTCGCCAAAGAGACAGAGAGACAGAGAGACAGTGAGAAATCACCCCCCAGGGGGATGGCCACGCCATAATCCCTTCTCCTCCATTCTCTTCTCAGGATCTTGGACATGCACGCACACATGCCCAGCGTGAGTTTAAGCCGCCGGATCTGGGACTCGAACTGCTGTCAACTACATAGGAGTCCAGTTACATAGCCATTATGCCAACTGCTGGTCCAGCAAAAATAACTTTTCAAGGTAACTAAAAATCTAACTGTTTAGAGAAATGGCACATTCAAAATTGGGTCAAGAATTTTTTTCAAATTAAATTATATTTTAATTACACCTGTACGTGGTTAGAAATGACTCTGGTCTTAGCTTAGAACTGGGTTGTAATTTTTTTTTTTATTCTTTTTTTAAAATTTTTTTGAGAGGTTTTTTGCTATAGAGTGTGTGTACTTGCCAGAAAGACAGAGAGACAGAAAGCGAGAAATCACCCCCCAGGGGGGATGGCCATGCTGCAATCCCTTCTCCTCCCTTCTCCTCTAGGGATCTAGGGCATGCACACACACACGCCTGACATGAGTTTAAGCCACCAGGTCCAGGACTCAAACTGCAGTCGGCTACATGGGAGTCTAGTGACAGCCATTATACCAACTGCTGGTCCCCCACAACTGGGTTGTATTTTTTTTAATAGTTATTTTATTTTATTCATTGTCATTATTTTATTTTATTTATTCAAGTTTACCAGAGAGAGGGGGAAAGCAAGAAAGCAAGCTGCCAGGTCCAGGACTCAAACTGTGGTCAGCCATATGGGAGTCCAGCTTCCTTAACCACCACTCCACCTGCCAGCCCCCTGGGTTAAACTTTTAACTTTAGAGTTGCCTCAGAAATTTGAGTATGCTGATTATGCATCTTGCCAACAATTTGTAAGAGATTCCTTAAGAAAAAAAATATAGCTAGCTGGTGGCATGATGGTTCAGGCAGCTGAATTCCATATGGCCGACTATATAGTTCAAGTCTTAGATCTGGCAACTTGAGAAACACACCAGGTACACATGCATGCTTGCCCAAAATACTAACAGGAGGGAGAAATGGAGAAGAAGGATTTGCCAATCAAACGTGCCCTGTGCATGTTTGGGGCGGTGGTTCTCACTTTCCCTCTCTCTGTCCCTCTCCAACAAGCACACACGCCCTTTGGCAAAAATTTTTTAAAAGAAGGAGAAGAAGAAAGAAAACATGTAAGATTTTGCTCAAAAACAGTTATTTTTTTGTTATTTCTTTTTTTTTGAAAGAAGCCTTATGACTTTAAGAAGTGTGTGTGCAGATGTCTATACTTGACAGACTAAGAGAGAGAACACCCATGAGCGTCCAAGACATATATTTAAATATCACCAATTACAGAGACATCCCCTACACTTAACATTCATGCATAGCCTTTGTGTAAATATTCAGGTGGGGTCAGCAGAGTATTTATGGAATACAGGGCAGTCCTGCCGGGAACCGCTTCCCCCTGTGACAGGGTGGTAATGCGACTTGGGTGGACCCTATCCAAGAGAAATAAGATAGGGATTTTATGTGAGACAGCTTCATAAAGAAGTTAGAACTGTAATTTCTTTAAGGCTCTAACCTAGGAGGCTAAGGAGGAACGGAAAAAAGATAGCTTTAGTTCTACAAGCTACTACCATGAGTGAAGAGAGATTATTTCCCATAAACGTTTATTTTATTCTAAAATCAATCCTTCCTTCTTGTTTCTGATAATGTGCATCTTGCCACTAACACTAACATACACTGAACCATTTATGTAACAACATATATAATGGAGAGGTGTGTGTTGATAACAGAGGGAGGGGCTAGTTTTGTTGCTGCTTTGTGTGATGATTCGAAGAGAAAGAACAGAAAAACTTCTGGTGGGAGCTTCCACCAGCTGGATTCTCAGCTGTTGTGTATCTGACTCCTTCGACCAGGGTGTGCCAGGATGGGGAATGGGGATGGGAGCAGGGCACATGCTAAGCTACCTTGCTAGATTGCTAAATGCTCCATGTAATTGAAATGACAAAGGAATAAACCCTGAAGATCAAGATTTGGGTAAAGGATGGTAGAGTGAGAAGCCAGGTTACTCAGATTTGACTTCTATCACTTAGCACAGGGCCCTCCAGTCTCCATGCCACAGACCAGAACTTGCCTGTGGCCTGTGAGGAGCCTGGCTGTATAGCAGGAGGTGAGCACCAGGCTAGCGAGTAAAGCGTCATCTGTATTTACAGCCACTCCCCATCGCTTACATTACCACCTGAGCTGTGCCTCCTGTCAGATCAGCGGCAGCATTAAAATCTCACACTGAAACTTGTCAAAAAACCCCGCATTCACTCATTACCCCCTTAATTCCAGTTTGGCTTTTTTTTTTTTTTTCTTTTGGAGAGGTTTTCGCTATAGGGCACGTGCGCTCGCCAGACAGAGAGAGACATAGGGACAGAAAGCGAGAAATCACCCCCCAGGGGGGATGGTCACGCCGCAATCCCTTCTCCTCCATTCTCCTCTCGGGATCTTGGGCACTCTTGCTTTCTGTTTCTCTGCCTCTCTCTGTCTGTCTGGCGAGCACACGTGCCCTATAGCAAAAACCTCTCAAAAAAAAATTCTTGTAAAAATGTATTTATCATCATCATCATATTATTATTATTATTATTAAATTTGAACAGAGAAAGAGAGGGGAAAAGTGAGAAAGCAAGCCACCGGGTCTGGGACTCAAACTGTGGTCAGCCCTGTGGGAGTCTAGCACCCCTAACCACCACGCCACTTGCCTGTCCAGTTTGGCTTTGAATGCAGTTGCATTCTAGTTGCAGGAACACAAGCTCTGAGCTCCCACTGATTCAGCATTATAGTGAGTTGTGTAACTTATCGGGTTGTTGGAAAAGTCATGACACACTTTTTTTCTATGCAAAAAAAGCATCATGACTTTTCCTGCAGCCCCATATTTCATTAACTACTACAATGTAATTATAATAGAAAAGTGCTCAACAAATGAAATACGCCTGAGTCATCCTGAAACCATTCCTTCCTCACCTCTCCAAGGACCATGGAAAAGCTGTCTTCCACAAAACCGGTCCCTGGTGCCAAAAAACTTGGGGACCACTGACTTAGCAAGTGTGTAGCCTTGGGCAAGTCAATTTGTCACGTTCAGCCACTTTGTCTTTCTTAATGTAGAGATGATGACACGTTCTAGTCCATTTCATTGCTACTAACAGAAAAAAAACTAAAACTGGGTGATTTATATAAACTGAGGTTTATTCAGCTACAGAAAATACCCCAAATTGGGTGATTTATAAAAATTGAGGTTTCTTCAGCTCTGGAGGTCCAAGGTCCAGGGGCCCTCTCTGCTGAGGGTTTTTTGGCAGCCTAACAGCGTGAAGGAGGGCAGGAGAGGGTGGTCTGTGTTCCATGGGGGTTCTTCTCCTTATAAACCCACCAGGTGTCTATCATGGGGTCCTGCCCTGCCCTGATGACCTTCATCCCCATCTCCTCCCCAGAGCCCTACTTTTTCACACTATAATTGGATCAACTTTTCACCCTCCTAATCTTGTTATAATGGCTCAACACACGAATTTTTGGAGGACATGTTCAAAGTAGAGCATGGCACCTACTTCTTGGAGTCACTGCAGGGACTGAGTGGGGTTAGGAGCACTTGTAGGCACTCAGAGGACATCCACCTCCCCTCCCTCACTTACTACACAAAGATTATTGAGAAATCTAAATATGCTTATCTACAAAGGTAGGACTACTGCACCCCAGAACTTGCCCAGGTACCTCTCATAGCAAGTGTACCACTTCCATGAACTAATGGTCTAATTCCATAAGAATTTAGTTTATTCTAACTGTATAAAGTTTAGTGACTTCCATAAATACAGGAACTATGTCCCTCATGCTCAATTTATATCCCAGCTACCAACCCAGAAGTTGACAAACAATAGATTGCTTTCACTTTTTAAAAATTATTTTCCAGAGGTCACGTGTGCTTACCAGAGAGATACAGATAGAGAGAGAGGAAGAAAGCATCCCATAAGGAGGTGTGGTCACAGTGTAATCCCATCTCTTCTATTTCTCCAGCTTGTCTGGATTTGGGGCATACATACATACACACATACACACACACACCATGTGTTTTTAGACCTCTAAGCCAGGATTTGAACTTTGCAGTCAATCTTGTGATTTGACTCCTTTAATCACTAAGCTATAGGACTGGCCCACTATATAAGATATTCATAAAGATGTGAAGTGAATAAAACAAATGAAATTTATGTATTACCTACATGACAGCAAGGACCAACATGGGGAAGGCCTTCAAAACTGTTTTTATCCCTGTTCCTCATTTCAAAGATTAAAAAAATGAAGGCAAACATAACCTACCATTAAAGAAAGAAAAACTCGTTATCTGATACTTTTCTGAAAAGTACTCAGTGCCCAGCTACTCTCTTACAAGGAGACACCTTAGTAACCTTGAATCCTCCACAATCCTCCACTTGCAACTTTATCTTAAAAATAGGTCCAGCTGCGGTAACAGACAGGTTGCTACTGCTAAGCAGGGGAGGCCACATGGGAGGCTCGGGTCCAACTCCCAGGCCACCCTTAAAAACCAGGTTTGGGGGCCTATGTCTGTTCTGCTACTCAAGAGACTGAGGCAGGAGCCTTTGTCTAAAAATGAATGAATGAATGAATGAATGAGTAAAGCTATGGTAGAAAAAGCATTGGAGCTAGAAAGTGGAAGACCCAGATATTGGTTCTATTGGGTTGTTAGAAAAGTCATGACACATTTTTGCAGAGAAAAACAGAAAAATACATCATGACTTTTCCAACAACCCAATAGTTACATCCACCACAGGAACTTTTGGGTAAATCATATTATTTCTGTCTCTTTTTTTTTCATGTGTTAAATGGGGATAAATCTCCATGTTAAATCCACTCTGTAGGCCCAGCCTCTGTGGTGTAATCAGTACCATGTAAGACTGAGGAATTAGAAGATACATGGTTCAAATTCCAGTCTAGGTGGCTTGGAAACACACCAGCCAAGGACCCAGGTAGGCTAGAGAACTGGAGGTAGGGGAAGGCAGCATGGCCAGGTCCCAGTGAGAAAGAATGAGAGGACATACGCAAAAGAGCTGGAATCCCGTTATGTTATTACATATGTCTTTGGGCTTTTTTTAATGCATGCATGGTTGTAAAAATGAAATTGAACTGTATATACTGTTTTATACCTTTTCTACTTTTCTCAGAACCTCTGTTATGTCAATAATCATCATCACACAGCAAGATGTTGACATCTACAATGAGTTCTGATTTACGGATGTCCTACAACCCATCAGGGAGAGAGTTCAAACCTAGCTATGATAACCTTCTGCAGCCTTTAGACAAATGTCAGGAATCCCTTTCAAAAGTGCCTTGTGGAAAAAGGGGTTGGCCAGAGAGAGCTACTGCTTCTGAAGAGTTAAGTGGCAAGTGATGAGTGTTGGCTGTATCAGATACAGAGAGCAAGGAGAACAGTGTGGAAAGGAATGAGATGAACGACTAGGCTATAGCTAGCTGGCAGGGGTAGAACTCTCCTTAAGAGACTCCTGGAGCAGAGAACCAAATGGGAGCTTAGTTTCGCCTTCCCTTCAAGTGGGGAAGAAAGTGATTAATGGCTCTTGCCCTACAACCAGGAGCATCAGCCCACTCGAGCAGATTAACAGCATACGGGCTATTGCTGTTGCTATTTGACCAGTTCATCTTTTTTTTTCTTTTTTTCTTTTTTCTGGGCTCCTGAGTGAAATAAGGAAACCTGCAGATGATTTGATTTTTAGTAAAAACCAATGGGCTGGTGGTAGTGCAGAAACTAAATAACACAGGGTGGCAAAAAATTCAGCTCAGCTCTATCCACCTGATTCTCGACAGCATTCTTCCTGACAGTTTATTTCGAAACAAAAAATCATTTGAGCTGTTCAGTGTGGTTGTAAAGTAGGTAAACGTCTTTTTCATTTGAAAATTAACATTAGAATGAACCAGTTTTTCACGACTACTGTGTTTGAGCCTCTGCGTGAGCGTTCTCATGGATCTGGTCTTTGAAGCAATCAATTGCTGCTTGCAGCAAAAACATGAGTTATAAGAAGAAATTTTTTTTTTTTAAATCAGCACATCAAAAGATGGAAAGCTATTATCACTCAGAAAAGGAAAGGAAGTGGGGCTACTGGCTTATTTTGTAGTTGTTTTTCACATTCTTTTAGATGTGAGCACAAAATTGCCAAAGATGTTTCTTAGCAAAACTGAGTTGAGGCACTTGGTTGGAATAACCAGCCTTAACATTACTCTTTCTTAAATCCCCCCAAATCACTCATTGGCACCATCTTGGACAACTGCCTTGATCCCCACCCCCATCTCTGCTCACTGATTCTCTTTCGCTGTTTGGCTCAAGAGCCCCCATGGAATAAAGCAGAGAAAATACTTGTTACTCTGAGCATGATTCACTTCCGCAGAAGAGTCCCGTTTTGAATCGCGGGTCCTCCTCCTGTGTGGTCATCCCTCCAGCTTTGCAGTACTAGGATCTACAGGAAAAGAACTGCTTTAGGCCCAAAGCGTTTTCTATTCTCTCTAGAGAGTTACTATTTCCTCCCAGCAAGAGTGGTTAATAAAGAAACCTCTGATTGGTTGTCGTTGTTGTGCTTCAATGACAAGCTGCCATTTACTGGGTTTAAAATTAGGCTGGTTTTTGCTACTGCCTTTCCTGTAGCCAGTTAATCACAGGATTCTTGGCCACATTGAGACCAGAATGGGGACAGCACATGCAATGGGGAAGGAAACCACTGATTATAGGCCACGCAGCTAATGTGCTTACACAACGTGAATTGTTTCGAACACTTCGAACATGACTTTATTTGTTTTCAACCTTCCTTTACTTAAGAGTTGTTTCTCTAGGACCCAGCACTGCACCTGGCATGTTTGTTAATGAGTGAATGGGTTTCCGGTTTCCCCTTGAAAGGCTGACCAAGGTAATAACAGGCTTTTGCTTGGACAAATCAAAACTGGAGTTTGAGTCAGGGGAGTTTTCTCCTCATCACTAAAATTAAAATGTCAAGGCTTTCTGTTCTCTTTCCTGGCTGGGCTGCTGTGACCTACTACCAGTACTGTGAACATTCAGAAGAAACTTAACGCACAGTTAAAAAAAAAAAAAGTGAAAATTCTCAAAAATCGTATTTTAATGAAAAACATGCAGATTGTATTTAAGTACAGATTTTAAAAAATCCAAGTATAAATATGCAGTTGGAGTTTTGTGGAATCCCAAATACAGGCACAACAGAAAAAAATACCCATTTCTGCTTCTTGTTTGATTGCTATCTACCTTCTACTCCCTCTCTCTTAGATTTGACCTACTGTCCTATCCTCCCTGCAGGCCATCTCCTCTCAGCTTCCTGGCATCACCCAGGCATTGCACTCACAAGAATTCCTTTTGTTTCAGGATCTTAAAATGAACATAAAATATTTAATGCCGTGCCTGGCATTGAGCAGCAAAAGCACATGAGTTCTGACTTGCTTCACTCTTCTGGCTGGCTCGACACCTTTAGGCTTGTCTCTAAATCTCTTCGTGTCTCATTTGTGTGTCCATAAAGTGGAGACAATTCAGCTGATCTAGTTCATAGGGGTGTTGTGTTGAATAGCTAATTCATGACCGTAAGGTGCATTGGAAGCACAGTGCACTCCTTAAATGTTCATAAATTATATGTTACACAGTAGGATGGCTATAGTAAGCCCCTTTTATATATAAGAAAATTTTAAAATGCAGTGAAATTTTCACATTATACCCAATATTCAAGGTGACAGAAGCAAACTCTTGCCTACTTCCTCCATATTTCCATAGTTCTATTTATATCCACAAGGGTATGATGCCTGATGTGACACTAAATAATTTGAAAGAATTATCCTAGTGAAGCCTTGCCTAAAGCTGCCTGTAACTTCTATATATGACCACATGCTGCAGAGAGCCAGATGATGGTGCAGTGGCAATGCAATCAGGCCCACATGGGAAAGGTTCTGGGTTTGTGTCCCAGGACTTCCCTTAGGATGCTCGTGCACCTAGGATCCTGGCTGCTGGAGGCTGGGAGAAGGATCATGAGGATTACGGCATGTAGACCCTATAGGGGATGCTCCCCTCTCTCTCTCTTTCATGTAACAAATTCATAAATGAACTTAACCAAAAAAAGAAAGAGAAAGAGAAAAGCAACAGCCCATCAAAATAAAAAATAATGTTAGTCACTGATCTTCTGTTTTGTCTTTTTGATATTTATGGTTGAGAGAAAAAGTCATTTATGGCATCAGGCCAATCAAAACCTTCTACAGCGCTGGCTCTGTAGTACAGTGGTTAAGTGCTGTCATGAAGGGAAACAGATCCCATCGTCAACTGAGATTTGAATCCCAGACTCAGGGGCTTGAAAAACATGCTGCAGGCACATGTGCATGCATGCCCAAAATCTTGATGTCAAGGAGGAAAGGGATTGTAACATGACTACGCCCCACTTGGGATAGTCTCTCTCTCTCTTGCCTACATGCACACATATGCACCCTTCCCCCCGCCCCGCCAAAAAAAACCCTTCTATGTACATGTCAAACAAGTTTTAGAACCAAAAGATAATTAGTGTAGCTAGTATACCAAAAATATTTAATTCTGTATGATCACTGACTTGGGTTCTC
>NW_006206919.1:587338-603673 GCF_000334495.1 Tupaia belangeri chinensis
TCCTAAAAAATAAATACAATCCTTTTGCTTACTGACATTGCCAAAGATTGCCATGACCCCTGTCTGGTATGGGGATTACAAATGGCAGATACAAGGAAAAAAAAAAAATTAAGGAAGTGATACATTTCCAAAATATACAAAGGTTAAGCAAGGGTACAAAATTACTCTTACCGATTATATATATATATAAGCAAGAATTAGATGTTATTACAAAGAGAAAAGTGTGGCTGCACTTAAAAGAAAAATTAAGATCAATAGACTGGAAAGTTGGAGACCATAAGTCAATTATAAAAATAATTAATATGCATTTAATATATCCATAAAAGTTCTGCTTTGTAATTTATGTATATTATAGCATTTCATTCTCACAACAACTTTTTAAGAAATTCACTCATTCATTCAAACATATTTATTCAGTCTTCTGCTTTGGAGTAGGACTTAGTAGGTAGCAGGGACCATTATTTCTACTATAATAACTTTAAAAAACTAAGTAGGTTGCAAAAATAAATAAATAAATCTTGTAAAGTCAAAAAATTAAAGAGAATTCAACAAGGCACAGAGGAAAGAGCTCTTCTAAGATGATCAATCTATGACTGATCATTGTCTTCTGTGAAAGATTTGCTCCTCTAAACACAGCGTGGCCCTCACAGAGGGGTTTCCCTGGTAGAATGAGAAATCAGCGAAGCTCTTAGTGATCATAAGAAGTTGGTGGGATTAATGGAAACTGTGGTCATCCTAGATACATGGTTAGTTGTTCTCATAGTATACTGGGTTGGTGGGATAAATGGAAACTGTGGTCATCCCAGATACATGGTTAGTTGTTCTCATAGTATACTTGTATACATCCAGAACTAGGATGCTGTCATGATACAAACTAAAATCTCCAGCAGTACCATGGTATGTAAGGGACAAAGTCCCATTTGTGAATTAGAACTGCGTTTACACATGACTAGACTCTTCCTTATGGCATTTGCCAAAGTTGAAAACAGTGGGAGGCTGGAAGCCAAAGACCAGCATGCCTAATTTCTGGAGAGTAGACTCAATCCTCAATCTTTCAAGGCTTTGGAGATGAAGAGTTTTGTTTGTTTTAGTCTTTTTTTTGACTAATAATTTTTATTAATATGATAATTGCTACAATGTCATTTTTCAGTACATGTATACATTGTATAATCATTTAATCAGAGTAATTAGTATGCCGATCATCTCAAACATTTCATGTATTATAAACAATAAGCAGTTGTTAACCATATTTTTCCCACTGTATTTTATAACCCCAGACATTTTTCCTTCTATCTCTCTGCAACTTTGTTTCAGTTAACCAATATCTCTCAATACAGAATTTTAATTTAAGAAAATTCTATAAAAATGACTTGGATGAACACAGCTAAGAAATAGATGTGAACTGTGAAATAATCAGTCCTAATATCTCAGAGAAATTAAGAGTGGCAAAATTGATGAAAAGATGGAGAACTTCAACAGAAAATTGGAACTTATTACAAAGAATATGATTGACACTCTAGAACTACAAAATACAGTATCTGAAAATAAGAACTCCTGACCTGTGCAATACAGTACAAGTTTACTAGAAGACAGAAAAACAGAAATGAGCCAACTGAAACACAAAAGGCAAAAAGCGGATCAGAGTAGAAAAAGAAATATGGTATTCGTGAAAATGTTAATTTTTACATAAGTGAAACCTCAGAAAGGGACAAAAATGGAGGAGAAAATGGGCCCAAAACAATATCTGAAAAGGTAATACCCCACAAATTTTCAAAGCTGGTGAAAAATATTAACCAAAATCAAAAAGCTTCACAAACCCTAAGCAGAATAAACACGAAGAAATTCACACCTGGCCCATCATGGTCACACTGCAACAAAACAAAAATGCTGAAAACAACCAGACAAAAAGTACACACAACTTTAAAAGAAAATAAGACTGACGGATCATTTTTTTCATGATAATTTTTGTTACAGGTATAGAGTTTATTTTTCATTGATTTTTTTTCTGTAGAATTTTTATGATTTTTTAAAGAAGATTATATTAAACTAAAATTCCATGAGAATGCTGCTGCCAGGGACTAGACTAAATTAGTTCCAATATGGTATGCTGCCCTGCCTCAACAATTTAAGGCTTCTCCTCTCTTTCGGAGAGTCCAAATTTGGGTAATGGTTTCTTGCCTTTCTTCTCACAGTAATAACTGATCCCCTCCACCAAAGGAGTCTCTGGCACCTTGTTCTGACCCCAGTCCTTGTCATAAGCATCCAGAGAAGGTTGAGGAAAAGCATCCACCAATGAATGTGAACACCCACCCTCAGCCCTCAGAAATTATTTTAACTGATGTCTTCTTCTCCACTTGTATCTTCTTTCCACATTTTACCAACCACAGCTAAAACAATCCTCACATCCTTTCTTTCTCAGGCCAGAAGTCTCCCTCTTTAGAATTCAGACTACTTGCTAGTCTCCCGACCTCAGTTCTCTGATGGCTTCAAGAAAAGTTGTAGTTTTGTCATTTATCTTTTTCTCCTTATTGTGAGGGTAGAAGTGGTGTTCCTTCCACCTTTCTACATCCTAGCCAAGAGCAGATCTCTGACTCATTCTTTCCTAGTGGCTGGATGCATTCTGTCATTGCCTCGCAGATAACACAAAGACAGTTCTATTTAGGTTATCCATACTGAAAATGCAGCATAGCACCCTGTTCGATGTACTCAATAAACATTTTTATAATCAGTGTCATCCAACTCTTATGTAGAACCACAATACACAAAAGAAACCAATGAGAAGCTCTCTAATTACACAAGAACAAGTGACCAGACCCACCTTCTCTGCTTTTGGTGATCACATTAGTTTTGGACTCAAAGAAGTATGATGTCCAATACTCTATTCATTGGCATGTACCTTAAACAGCTAAGAACTGAGCGTGAGCAGTCATTTCCCTGCCTCACCTCTACCACAAAGTACTCTAGATAGATGTACATGCACAAAAAAGGTCAGTTTTTTTTTTGTTTGTTTTTTTCCGGGGGGAGAGGTTTTTGCTATAGGGAGCGTGCACTCCCCAGAAAAACAGAGACAGAGAGACAGAAAGCGAGAAATCACCTCCTGGGGGGATGGCCATGCCATAATCTCTTCTCCTCCATTCTCCTCTCGGGATCTTGGGCACGCATGCACATGCATCTGGCATGAGTTTAAGCCACCGGGTCTGGGACTTGAACTGCAGTCAACTACATGGGACTCCAGCAACATAGCCATTATGCCAACTGCTGGTCCCAAGGTTCGACTTTTTAAAAAGATATTTTAAAAACAAAAAGCAGACTTTTTTAATACTTATATGTCATTAGATTATCTTCCACATTCTTTGAATGGCAAGCACCCGTCAATGTGCAGGTCCCTGTTGTAGCAAATGGTTGTCTCACTCTCTCTCCATGTCAGAGCAGGATAATTCACCTTCCCCATGCCTCTTTGCCCCTCACTCTTGGAATACTGTGCCTACCAGTTCTTCCTAACACAGCGCAGACCAATCTAAGAAGCTGGCCCAAGAGGGTCTTGGGTGTAGTGGAAGAAAATCAGCCTTGATTCCATCACTGATGGGATATAGAAATGAACTATACTCTGTTGAGGTGGGTTTCCACATTATGGGAAATTTCTGCTCTCTGGATGATGGCACTAATCACTTCTATACTTCTGAAGTTTATTGATTTCTTATTGATGGCCAATTCTAGTAATAAGGAATTTGAATAGGAATTCCTGAACACAATCCAAGGAGGAAGGAAGGAACAGCAAGAGGGAAGACAGATGGAAATGATACCCAGTTAATTCAGCAGGTTTTAGAAAAGAGTCGTCTGGGGGTCAGCAGATAGCATAGTGGTTACATCACAGAACTCCCACATGGTCGATTACAGTTTAAGTCCTGGACCCAGTGATTTGAAAATCACACTAAGCGCGTTTGCATGTGTGTCCAAGATCCTGAGAGGAGAATGAAAAAGAGATCGCAGTGTGGCCATCCCCCTGAGGGTGATTTTTCACTTTTCCTCCTACTGTCCTGGTCTCTCTTTCAAAAAATCTCTCTCTCTCTCTCTCTCTCTCTCTCTCTCTCTCTTTCTCCCTCTCTCTCTGGCGAGCACATGCACCCTAAGGGAAAAACCTCTGAAAACAAAGAGAAGAAACATCTGTAAGTGTGCTATATATATCTTAACCTGCTTGCAGCAGCACACCACCATGCCACCTCTGTTAAGCTGGGTAAAGACCTGGACCTGGGCTATCCTAGAGCCCTCAGCCACTCTCCAGTGGCATCTACCCATTTGTACAACCACAGTTGGGCCTATCTCAAAATTTTAATGTTCTGTCAGTTCTAAGCCTTTACACATGTGTCATGTCCTTTGATTTTTCACAAGCAATCTATGCAGTATTTTATCTCAATTTTACTGGTCAGAAACTAGACACAGTGAACGTGATGAATGATTCCAATGCTAGAAGGGTATTTTGAAGTTTGCATTAGAATTTAAACCTTGGTGAAGACAGAGAAGGAGCTTCATCAAGACCAAGGATATTAGCTCCCTTCCTCTGGAGCACATGACTAAAGTGAAAAGCAAGAAAATGCACACAGATGAGCACCTTCATCCCCATGAAACACTGCGGAGCTGCCCGCCAAAATAAAGAAACCCACCCCCGTCAGCCTCGCAAATCTTTCAGTTCGAACTTCTGGTTGCAAAGGAAACAGCACCAATTTGCAACATTCCAGTGCTCTGAGTTGGTTTCTGGAGTCTTCTATGTCTGCTCTGCAAGGAAAATGAATTGATGCCATGGTCCTTTGTTACTTTCAATAAACTGTCTCTGGAATTAATAAAGGATCTTGAGAAATGAACTAGTGGTGAGACTTTAGAAGGAAGAGCCTGTCAACCTTGTAGTTCTAAGCAATCGCAGGCTTGCTGTTGTCTTATATTGCTGGAACACCTACTATGTATTAGCATTGTAGCAAACACAAGACGAATGATTTCACCACATGTACACTTTTCTCCCTTTCAAATAAGAATTTTTTTTTTTTTAATGACTTGGCAAAGACCAATCATCTGTCAGTGACACTATAATGGCTGGTTTTGCACCACATTTTTAAGGTTAGGCTTCTTGAAGAAAGTGGCACTTGAAGAAAATTTTAAACAAACAAGGGAGGATTACTTGATGGCTAGGATATGATAGATTTACCTTAGGCCTATTAAAAAAAAAAGTATGGAGCTCATAAAAGATGAAAGAAACCAGACGAAGGCCATTTTGGATGAGCAAACGATGACGTCATTGTAAGCAGAGATTGAGGAAACTGGCACATAATTCTGAAAGCCTGTGAGGCTCCCTGAATACTCGACGGTAGGAAATACTTTTTAAACGATGGCATATTCATTCTGTACAATATTACACACCCTTAAAATCATATTTTTCAGGATTATTTAACGGTACCAGAAACTATTCATGATGTAATACTACTTGAAAGAGAAAACAAGAGTGAAGTTCATATTCAAGATAATGGTGTTTTGTTATATATATATATTTCCACGCATATACATATCTATCTATCTATCTATCTCTTTCCTTTTTTTAAGGTTTTTTCCATAAGGCACATGTGCTTGATAGAGAGAGAGACAGAGAAAAACAATGAGAGGAAAAGTGAGAAATCATCCACCAGAGGAAATGGTCATACTACAATCCCTTCTCCTCCTCGGACTTTGAGCACACATGCACAAAGGTATAGGCCTTGAACCACTGTTGGCCACATGGAAGTCCAGCACCTTAACCACTATTCAACCTGCTGGTCCCCTCTTTCTCTCTCATACACACACATATGCCTTATTAGAAGGTATCAAAAATACAGAAATGAAACAATCTGTATTGAGCAGGATAAAGAACGTATTGATAATATAACTGAACACGTTAGGGATACAACTGGCTGCAGATGAAGCTTGAGCTAAAGTTGTGTAACAAAACTGTTATTCTTGTGATTCAGGGAGGCTGAGACAGGAGGGTCATAAGCTCAAGGCTGGCCCAGACAACATATCGAGATCTTGTCCATAAAAGATCCAGGTGTGGGGATGGGGATGTGTACCTGTAGTCCCAGCCAGGAAACTGAGGCAGGACGATTATGACAGCAAGACGAAAGAAAGAAAGAAAGAAAGAAAGAAAGAAAGAAAGAAAGAAAGAAAGAAAGAAAGAAAGAGAGAGAGAGAGAGAGAGAGAGAAGAAAAGAAAAGAAAAGAAAAGAAAAGAAAAGAAAAGAAAAGAAAAGAAAAGAAAAGAAAAGAAAAGAAAGAAGGAAGGAAGGAAGGAAGGAAGGAAGGAAGGAGAGAAAGAAAAAGAAAGACAGACTATTTATCTGATACCAAATGTTAGATAATCATAGCTATGGGCTTCAAAATCTTCATTTCTTAAAAAAAAAAAAGGGGGGGGATCATTAATAAAATATCATGCAACTGGACCATGCATGGGCTTTCCTGAGTCACTTCCCCACTAGTCCCACCTGTCTCTTTACCAGTTTCAGCCCATTACCAGTGATCTCTCTACACAAAATATCTATACATGCAAACATGCCAAGCCCAGGAGATTTTTATTGACCTTGTTTTGGATAAGTGAAGAACAAGCATGACACAGAGCACAACTTTATAGACACCAAGTTTACCTTTTTCACACATCCCCAAAGGCCAGCTGCCTCACCCCTCCTAGCTCACTCATTCAGCAGCCTGTGCCATTTTATCTTTCTTTTCCTCCTCTTCCTCCCTTCTGCAGCCACACTGCTCAGCTGCTACCACCTCAGGATGCTTCCTCTACCTCAAGAGTTAAAACACAGGTGCCCCAGGCCAGCAGGTGGTGTGGTGGTTAAGGGTGCTGGATTCCCACATTGCTAGTCACAGTTCAAGTCCCAGACCTGGTGGCTTGCTTTCTTGCTTTCTCTCTCCCTCTCTCTCTTTCTCTCTCTCTAGCTCTCACTCTATTCCTCTCTGGTCAAATTAAAAATAAAATAAATAAATAAATTTAAAATAAAATAATTAAAACACACACACACACAGAGGTGCCCCCAAGAGTCATGCAGGCAACATAAAGGAACAAATGGAAGTCAGGCATAAAGGGCTGGTGAGGACTTTGGCAAACCAGAGAAATGCCTCATAAATCACGTGGAGCCCTTTAGGGTTGAAGACCCAGTATTCTCTGAGTTCCCAGTTTGTCAAGAGATTCTGCAAATATGATCTTTTCTGCACCTTGGCAACTAATCAACAGAAATTAATTGGAAAAAAAAAAACAACTGTGTGATCAAACAAAATGGATTGTGTTGTCAGGAAAGTCATGATGCATTTTGCATAGAAAAACAGAAAACTTCACAACTTTCCAGATGACCTAGTATTTGCCAACCAGAGGAAAGCTTTGGGCGACCAATTTGTGATCTCTTCTCTACCTCCCCATTTCTCTTGGGGTGTGTGTGTGTTGTGTGTGTGTGTGTGTGTGTGTGGTATAAGGTTATAGACACCAAAGCTCTCCACCACAGCACTTTGTCTTGCAGCTAGGATAACCACAGTGTCAGGAAAACTGGTTCTAGTCCCCATTTAGCCACTTCCTAGTTACGATCTTAGATTCCATGTCTAAAATACCAAGATAAATGCTGATATGATGCCTCAGATCTAAAATTAACTGTGCTTTGTTGTATTTTCTTTTATGCCCCTCTTTCCTTTGGGGGAAAATATACTAATGAGCCCAGCTGAAACTGGCATATGTATTTTGTTCTACAATCACTGACTGATAGCATTTAGCAGTTATCAACATGCCAGAGCAGCTATGGTGTCCCATAGGAGCTAGGATCCAGCTAGGAGTGAGGGAGGGTTAAAGAGGCAACGCCTGGAAGCAACGGCTTTCCTTTTCTTTCTTTTCTTTTCTTCTCTTCTCTTCTTTCTTCTTCCTTTCAACCATGTCTCAGTCAGGGATTAGTAAAAGAAGGGGAAAGGAAGGTAAAAGAAAGGAAGGGAAAGGAACAGAAGGGAAGGGAAGGGAAGGGAAGGGAAGGGAAGGGAAGGGAAGGGAAGGGAAGGGGGTAGCAAATCATGTTAGCTATTCAAACAGAGGACTTGCTTACCCAAGTGTTGAAGGCTGGAAGGACAGAAAGTGAACAGCTGCAGGAATCAAAGATGGGAGTAACCATAACCAAGAGATTGAAGCAGGGGCTCTGAGGGGCCGATGTTCCCACCTTTGAGGAGAGTACAACATGTGACTTTGGCTGCAGGTCTGAGAGAGAAGGGAAGGAACTGGGGACCGGAACCACCATCTTTGCTGGAGCCACACCAAAGGCTACAGAAAAACCAAAGGCCCTTCTCCCCTCCTTCCTCTCCCCTTCTCATCTCTTGCAGAACGTATGGAGGAACCAGTGGCTAAGGAAAATCCTGATGCCAGCATTGCAGAACAGTGTACAGAGGAGTGATTTGGAGTTAAGAGACGAAAGGTAAATAGCTGGCACAGATATAACCACAACAGACATAAATCTCACGTCGGGACTCTGCACGTGAGACTTGCATGCATGGTCAACTCAAGCAAGTTCCACAAACCAATGGGAGGGACTATTTTTCTTTTCTATTCTATTTTGGCCCATTTAAAATATTTTTTTATATTTATTTATTTTATGATTTCTTATTTAGAGTTAATCATTGCACATCTCTAAAGCACACAATATGGTTTTTCAAAGTACGCATGCAATACAATCTAATCAAGGATTTTTTCAATTTTTTTAGTGCTTGTGATAGTCCCCTAAACAATTTAATGAGCCATTAATGCCCTGAAAGAATCTCAAAAAAAAAAAAATCTAAAAAAGAAGGGACCAGGACCAGCAATTAGCTTAATGGCTATGTTGCTGGACTCCCACGTAGTCGACCGTGGTTCGCGTCCTGGACCGGTGGCTTAAAACTCACGCTGGGCACGTGGGCATCCGTGCCCAAGATCCCTAGAGGAGAATGGAGGAGGAGGGACTGCAGCGTGCCCATCCCCCCTGGGGGGTGATTTCTCGCTTTCTGTCTCTCTGTCTCTCTCTGTCTGTCTGGTGAGCGCACACGCCCTATAGCAAAAACCTCTCCAAAAAAAAAAAAAAAGTGGGCAATTCCTAGAGCTTCATAAGAATGAAGTGTTTAAAATTGAGATAAAGAAGGATGCCTATCAAATTCAAACGAAGTCTACTGGGAAAAAAATGTGAAGAAAATATAGAAAGATTTGTTTTCTCAAATTCAGAGCAAGGAAACAGAGAGTATCATTGTGGTGGGGTCAGAAAGATTCACATTTTAATTGCACCCTGCCTTCTCCATCAACATTACAGATGTCGCTTTGGAAGTAACATATGACATAGGTGTTTACATGCTGGGTGGCACTGAATACTTAATGTCCTTTTCAGAGTCAACACTTTCCAGCATGGTGGCCCATGGAAATTAGGTCTGTTTTCTTTAGTGAGTGTTAGGAAAATCACAGTGCTGTCCACCGGATGGCATAAAAGTCACTAAAAACAGATTCTTTTGCTTTCTGGGGTAATTAATCTAAAAGAGGGAACTGAAAAAATGCAATTGGATTGCACTGTTTTAGGCTATTGATTATTATTTAGTACAAAGGCAAAGTACATTTAAGATTATTAGTAATTTAAGTACTGACTTTAGTTTTTCCTTTCCTTCCCGTCTTTTCTTTTCTTCAGTGCCAGATGGTACATGAGCTTGCCAGAGCGAGACAAAGTTGGGGAAGGGGAGCATGGTCACAGTGATCTCGTCTCCTCCATTTCTCCATCCTATCAGGATTTGGGGTATACATGCACATGGACTCAGCATGTTTTTCAAACTTCTAGGGCTGAGATTTGAATAGTGATCTGCCATATAGGCTCTGACTTCCTAATCCACTAGGCTATGGGGCTGGCTCCTGAATTTGGTCTTTACAAAGAGATTTAGATATCAATACTGTTAAAACCACAATCCTTATTTGCCTCCTAAAAAGTAGACCAGAAGCTTTGAGAGATATCTAGTTAAAATATGCTACAGCAAATGCAAGCTAAAATCAATATAAATGACTTTGATTTGCAGGGGCAATGGATTCATATCTATGTAGCACTGAGGAACTTGTGGGTTGAATTATGTAGACTTTTGCCCTTTGCATTTTTTCACCTTGCACTTAAGTTCTTCATTATGCATTAGAATTCAGACTTCATCAAGAAATCCCAGAGCTTGGGACAGCAGGTAGTATGGTGGTTAAGGCTCTGGACTTCCACATGTATGACCATGGTTCAAGACCCAGACCTAGTGGCTTTCTCTCTTTCTCTCTCTGGTCAAATTGAAGAAGAATAACAACCAATATAATTAATTTAGTGAATAATTATTTCAAAAATAATATTTTAAAAAGAGATGAAATCCCAGGGCCTGAAACTAGATAGATCCTGCTTCTGCCATTAAAACACATTTGACCTTGACAACTCACTTAACTTCTTGGTCCTGAATTCTCTCATAATGTTCAAATAAGATGACAGATGAAAAAGAATCTGGATGTTTCCAGGTACTATTCAAGGCAAAGTCTTGTTAAACTCCTCACTTACATGAACCACTGTGTATAACAACAGCTCATATGTACACTAAGGGACTTTAAAAGTTTGTGGAAAAATGCAATTTAAGTATATTTTGGTACAAAAATAATTTTGAAATGTATCCTAATTTCTTGCAGTACAAATTTTTCACAAGCTTATTTTGAAGACCTCCCTTCTACTCAATAAATACCTTCTAACTGGAGTTTTTTTAGTTTCTTGTTTTCAGATGAGAATATCTACTAAGTATGATTCTTTCATCTATTTCTATAGAAAAATTAAAATACACACTAGAGATAAAAGGGACACGTGCCAAACTTCATGACATAGGGTAACAAATGTATATCATTTGTTTCTATGTCTGTCCCCCCTCTTCAACCATCAGGGCACTGTAAGGGTAAGAACTGGGCTTAAAGTCTATACATCCAGGTTTACCTCCAGGCCATGACTTCCTGTGCAACCTGGATGAGTAACTTGCCCTCTCTGTGCCTTATTCTTCCCACTAGTAAAATGGAGAAATAACATCATCTCCCTCATGGAATTGTTGTGAGGTTTAAAATCATTGTTGTGTGCAGCCACTTGCTAGGCCAGCTTCAGAACAGTGCCTAGCAAATGGTTGCCCACAATAATTATTAGCTACTACTATTATTTTTATTCTCATGCCCAGAGCTTGGGGCAGCCAGTGGAGAGGTAAATGGAGGATGGAATGGAAGAGATTATGAAAGAGGAGTGAATTTGGAAGATGCCTCAAAATTCTACAAATGTTTATACAGCACTGTAATACTCAAAGATCCACAGAATAAAGATGAAATTCCTGAATAGCTTCCTTTCCAAAATGTCCTAGCTTTCTGTTCAGAGCAGTTATACATGGAAAACTTTATAATGAGGAAACTCAGGGGCCAGCCCCGTAGCTTAGTGGTTAATCTGAGCTGGATGCCATATATCTGGCTGCAGTTCAAATCCTGACCCCAGAAGCTAGGAAAACATGCTGGGCACAAGTGTGTGCATGCCCCCAAAATCCCAACAGGATGAAGAAATGGAGAAGACATTATGATGTAACCATACCACACTGGGGAATGCTTTCTCCCTCTCCCTCTCTCTCACGCGCGCTCTCTCTCTCTCTCTCTCTCTCTCTCTCTCTCTCTCTGACAAGTGCACATGGCTTCTGGCAATTACAAAAAGAAAGAAAGGAAGAAACTCTCAGATTTCATAAATAAAACTACAGTGAGACTAGAGCATGTCTAAGAGGTTTGCTAAAGTGGAGAAGACAGATAATGCCAAGCACTTGTGAGGGGGTGGAGCCCTGGGACTCATACACAGATGGTGGTCACATAAATGCTAGCAGACATTCTAGAAAACTGGTTGGTGGCATCTATGAGACACCAAGAATCCAGCATATGCATTTCTTATGACCCAGAAATTGCACTTCTAGGTAGACAACCCATAGAGTCAAAGGGCAAGCTCAAGGAGACAATATTGACAATAGCCCAAACACGAGATGATCCAAATTCCATCACAGAAGAATGGGTAAATACACCGTGGTGTATTTATATAATAGACTATTATATATGGTGGAGGACAAACAAATCCTTGTTAAACAATGTGGATGAATCTTACAAATCTGATACTGGTAATACCCATCTGATAAAAAAGAGTGCATACATTATAATTCCACTTATATAAAGTTTAAAAGCAGGCAAAACTAAACTCTTACACCACATTGAAATTCTTTGTTTCTATGTCTGTCTCCCTTCTTCAACTATAATATGACTAAGACTGGGGTTTGTGTCTTATTTGCCACTACATTTACAGTGTTGAACACAGATTTTGGCACCTACGAGGCTTCTAAGAAATGTCTTCGCTGAATGCAAAATAAAACGATTCAGAGACATTTTACTTTTTACTGAAGAGGGATATGCTTTGATGACAAGTTTGCTGAGCTATCAGTTTTGCCAAGTGGTTTATGTCAACTGTCTTCTGCATTCTCTCCTTAGTTTCACCCAAACCATGCACTGTCTTTCCCTGCTTCTGGAATATGAACATCATTGGCAAAGCTCTTCTGATCAGGGGACATAGAAGACATCATTAGCTGTACTTTATTTAATGAGTTTTCCTAGTAGATCCTGTCATTTGAAGATTTTTTTAAATTTTATTTATTCATTCATTCACTCTAATTTGACCAGAGAGAGGCAAGCCACCAGGTCCAGTGAGAAAGCAAGCCACCAGGTCCAGGACTTGAACCCTGGTCAGCCATGTGGGAGTGTCCAGCACCTTAACCACCATACCACTTGCTCGCCCCATTTGAAGATTTTTTTTAAAAAAATATCTTTTAGATATAGCTTAGTTGACTCTATAATTTATCAAAGAAATATTATAAGCTAACAAATGTGTTAGTCATGTACTTCTACGGCCTGCTTAACTTTGCAGAGACAAACTGAGAATGGAGAAAACTTTCTGGGTTTTTTTCTTTTCCTTTTTCTTTTTTAAGGATCTTTCTTTTTTTTCCCCATAACTTTGACAAAGAAAGAGACAGAGAGACAGCACTTCCAACAGGGTCCTGATACCACCATCCACCTCGGCCTCAGCCAGTCTCTGGGCATAAGCACGTCTGGCATACAGGGAGGTCTCTGATCATGAACCCGGGACTTACCCATTTGAATCACCCTCACTGAGCAGCACATTTTACCAGCAGGCCCCCATCTGGCCCTAACTTTTTAGCTTTGTTATGCTTTAAACAACATTTGGAGAGTCATGGGTTACTGCTTCAATAGGATATAAAGAAAAATGAAGTAATTACTTGAGATCCAGGGTGCTATTGATCTGAGCATGCACATTTGTGCTTCCTGCCCAGAGGGACAAGTTCTTATTTTTCTCATAAGTCAAAATTGTTTAATTCCTGTGGTCTCTCTCCATTAATAAGTGTGTACTTACCGACAACAGCAAAGAATTATGGCACCTCGGCTATTATCCCATTCCAGCCATAGCTTTTTGCACGGGAGACTTACAATACAAAGCAGAATTAGAAATGTCAATTTCTAGAGGTTCAGAAATTAGTTTCATACTTGCTGTCTTGGCAGCAGCCAAAAAGAACAACTTAATCAAATATTATGTACAGTATTAAAGTGGGGGAGGGGCAGAGATTTACGTCATCCATTCATCAGTGACCTAACCACAAAAACATTAGTGAATGATTAAAGAAAGATGACCCTAAGGGCTGCAGGGGGATTCAGACAGGCTTTTGTCAAAGCCCCCAAATCTAATGTAATTTCAGGCTGGCCTCAAAATCCAATTTGTGTGGAACCTCTTAGTCATCTATTCCGCCAACGACATACAGCATAATTGCATTTGGACAGCGTCCAGCACAGCGCTGAGAAAATGACTTGTTCCGGGCCCTCAGTGCCCACAAGGCAGGCGGCCCAGATGACCACACAGGAGGATGGGCTCAGGAACTAGCCTGCCGATCCCACCTGCTGACCGTTGCCCTCCCCAGGAAGCACATGTTTCTGCTTAACTCCTGCCAGCTTTTGGCTGTCAGGTAGGGCATCTGCAGCAAGCAGCTCCCGAGGGCTGCCACCTGGTGCTGTCAGTCGGCCTGAGACCAACAACGAAAAGGAGAGGCATTCATCTATGTGCTTATTTTTCTGTGTTTAGGGTATTTCTTGGGACTCAGAGCTTTCACTTGGCAAGTTAACTGGTCTCTTCAGTTAGAAGTGGGGGAAAAAAGGAATTTTGCTTGCTTTTCTTTAACTAGAGTTCTGTTCTTTGGAAGAGCTATTTAGTAATACCTGATTCATCTTCATGAAGTCTCTGCAGCTTCTTCACGGTACTTGAGACGTGCTTGTGAATGTAATTTAAACATATGTTCTCGTCATTCTGATTTCAGACTTGGTCATTAAGTCCCACTATCTTTTAATATGTTCTTATAAACCAGTATAAATAGGCAAATACAAAGCGGGCATTTTAGTCCCATTAGAAGAAATGGATGAAAATAAAACCAAAATAAATGTCTCAGGAGAAAGTTGAAGCATTTCTTAGAAAAGACCAAATCTGGCTCCTGTCTCAATAGTTTAGAACATGCAAAGGAATAAAAGATTCTCAGTGAATGTCAACAGTTAGATAATATTTCAACCTCAAAAAGACTGCTTCTTTAGATCCAAAATCAACTTACGTTTAGTCTTAACTCATAACTTGCATTTTACATCTCCAAATGTAGTACAACTCTCTATAAAATCAGTTTGAATTAATAAATATGATTGGCTTTTACCAGATTGCTTTATGTAATAGCACAATTTTGAATAGGGATTATCACTTCAGTCCTAAAAAAAAAAAAAAAATAGCTGTGGCCCTAATGTCTTAGTCCATGTGGGCTGCTAAAATGAAATATCTTATACTGGATACGTAGAGACCACAGAAATTTATTACTCACATTTCTGGAGGATGAGAAGTCCAAAATAAGGCACTGGCATAATCAGTGCTGGCTAAGGGCCTGCTCTTTGCTGTGAAGGCGGCACCTTCTTGCTCCATTCTCACACAGGAGAAGGGCAAAAGAGCCTCCTTAAGACCCTCATTCATGAAGGGAGAGCTTTCATGACATAATCTTGCCTCTCAAAGGCCACCTTGCAGGTTAGGTTTCAACATGAATTTTTTTTTTTTGGAGAGATTTTCACTGTAGGGCGCGTGCGCTCGCCAGACAGACAGAGAGAAACAGAGAGACAGAAAGCGAGAAATCACCCCCCAGGGGGGATGGTCACGCCTCAATCCCTTCTCCTCCATTCTCCTCTCGGGATCTTGGGCACGCACGCACACGCGCCCGGCGTGAGTTTTAAGCCACCGGGTCCGGGACACGAACCGCGGTCGACTACGTGGGAGTCCAGCGACATAGCCATTACGCTAACTGCTGGTTCCCAACATGAATTTTTGAAGAAACACCAACATTCAAATCATAGCACCTAGGGATAAACATTTTTTTTTTTTTTTTTGGAGAGGTTTTTTCGCTATAGGGCGCATGCACTCGCCAGACAGACAGAGAGAAAAAGAGAGACAGAAAGCGAGAAATCACCCCCCAGGGGGGATGGCCACACCGCAATCCCTTCTCCTCCATTCTCCTCTCAGGATCTTGGGCACGCACGCACATGCGCCCGGCGTGAGTTTTAAGCCACCGGGTCCAGGACGCAAACCGCAGTCGACCACATGGGAGTCCAGTGACATAGCCATTACGCTAACTACTGGTCCCAACGATAAACATATTTTGATTAATGGCTTTTTTCTCGGTTTATCATACTGATGCCTGATAAAACTGATAATTGTGATTAAACATATAAAGATGGTATCTGATAATAATATCTGATACTAATAGGAAAAGTTAGATGTGGATTTGTTCAATAAACTTGAGATCTTATATCTAAGCATTTATAGGTATGTCTATTAAATTATGTACTTAAACACTAATTTACATGACTGCTAGAAAAGTGAACTCCATTCTCTCTCCAGCTCCTAATCATGTCTATCCCATTGAAACAATTCATTATGTGATTTTCTTTTAATAACGGGATATTTGAGGAGCAGTGAGATCACATTATGGCAGAGCAGACCGTTCAGAACTTCAAAAAGAGGGACCAGCAGTTAGCGTAATGGCTGCATTGCTGGAGTCCCATGTAGTCGACTGCAGTTCAAGTCCCGGACCCGGTGGCTTAAACTCACACCAGGTGCATGTGCGTGTGCACCCAAGATCCCAAGAGGAGAATGGAGGAGAAGGGATTGTGGCATGGCCATT
>NW_006206919.1:603879-624768 GCF_000334495.1 Tupaia belangeri chinensis
ATGCCAGGTGCATGCCTAAAATCCTGAGAGGAGAATGGAAGAGAAGGGACTGTGGTGTGGCCATGCCCCTTGGGGAGGGATTTCTTGCTGTCTCTCTGTCTCTCTCTATCTTTCTGGCGAGCGCACATATCCTAAAGCAAAAACCTCTCCAAAAGTTATTTCTACAGAAATTGGTTTTCAGAAAGTCAAGTGGAGATGGCCATAAGTGTATTTACTTTTTAATGGCATTTTTAACCCAAAAAGGAATCACAGTGGGGATTAAGAGAATCCCGTGCAACATATTTATGCACATTTCTAGTAAACATAAGCCTTCCACTGCCTGATTTGCATGACCATATTTTTATTCTACCTGTGTAATTTTAGGAAGTTCAATAAAATATTTGCTCAGAAAGTATTCTGGACATGTGAGGGTGTGAGGTGCCAAGTCATACAAAGAACTGGATGCAAGAGAGGAACAGGAAGTTGAATGGGTGAAAAGTGGTTGGGCAAAGAAGCACAAAAGGGATTAAAAAATGCAGAATGACCCTTAAGTTAAGAATCAGAGGAATCAAACCATAAAGTTAAAAGCTGAAATTGTTTTCTTAACTTCTTGTTCCCCCAAATGGTGTCCTGATGATCTCAAACCTCTGGTAAGCAGCCTATGTTCACTGGCACTTAGAGGGAGCCTGAACAGTGAATGAAGGGGGTTGTAGCCTGTTGAGAGGGTTAGGAAACGTCCTTTCTGCTCACTTCTTGGTTGTGCCCCAAGAAACAATTGCATCGTACCCGAGTTCCTCCAGGAGTGTTTTTCAAGTGGGCAACCTAGTCTCCCTGAGGGATGCTGGTAGTGAAAGTGGTCGCTCCAAATGGAGACAAGCTCCACGTACCTAAGGAAGAGACTAACTCAACAACTCTGCCTATGCCCAAGGAGTATTCAAGGAACTCCCTCAAGGGAATTCTGCAGCCATACATGTTTGTTACACTGAAGTTATATTTTGGAGCAGTGAGGACATGTGCCAGGCTTCCAGAAAGAGTTCAACCGACCCCCTTGATTCCCTCCTCCTCGATTTTTAGGCTGTGCCTCTGAGAACTACCCCTGAACACACAGGAGAGCTTGCTATGCATGCATGGCATTTTCAAAGATCTGATGACAGAGATTTTCTAAGTGTCAAGGCATATTCTATATTTATGTTCACAGAAATGATATTCCATATTGCTCGTCTCTCGTTCAGCTGGCTCTGAAGTGGGAACACCCGTCCCCCTGTGTGCACTGTGAGAAATTCCTAGGGTTTGTTTCATAAATTTTTCATGGAAAGCAAAAAAGCATTTTTTTTTTTTTTAACAGAAGATCTTTTGAGATGCCTTAAACTTGCTTTGGGTATTTCGTCGGATCAGTTTTCTGTAATGTTGTTTCCCACCCTCCTGTCTTCCTCTCATCCAAACCCCAAATCCTCCAGCCACTAGCCCGTGCAGTGCTCTGGTTTGATAACCCTGCAATTGGAGGGTGGAGTGAGAGGAGAGGCCTCACACCTTTGTTTTTCTGGTTCTCCCCAGCACCCTGGTGGCCTACTTGGGTGTCCCACAAGTTCTCTGTGGAAAATAGTGCATCTCATTTAGTGAGGACTCCACCTAGCACAAGTTCCTTGAGCTATACTTAAAAAGGATGAGAGAGAGTTGGAATGACTGAGGCCTGCATTATGCCATGTGAGAAGAACCATTTTCTTGCCATGGTGGTGGGCCACAAAGTAATTTCTGCTTCTACTTTAGCAACCCATGGGGCAGAGGGAGTGAAATCATGTTATTTTCCAGTGTGACGAAAATGCAATAGGTATTCAAAGGTATATTTTTGAGGGAAATTTTCATCAACATATAAAGGTATTTTCTTTTTCTAATTGAAAAAATCCAAAAGAAAACAATTTTTAATTTACCAGAGCTTCTCATAATGTGGAATTTGTTTTTATGTGGAAAGTAAAGGAAATATATTCTATGTATCTCAGTATCTGTATCCCCATAGTTGCACAAAATAATAACACTATTTCTTTTTCAAAATAACCACTGTGTTGGGACCAGCAGTTAGCGTAATGGCTATGTCGCTGGACTCCCATGTAGTCGACCGCGGTTCACGTCCCGGACCCAGTGGCTTAAAACCTACGCTGGGCGCGTGTGCGTGCGTGTCCAAGATCCCGAGAGGAGAATGGAGGAGAAGGGATTGTGGCGTGGCCATCCCCTCTGGGGGGTGATTTCTCGCTTTCTGTCTCTCTGTCTCTCTCTGTCTGTCTGGCAAGTGCACGCGCCCTATAGTGAAAAACCTCTCAAAAAAAAAATAATAACCACTGTGTTTTGCATTATTTACAGGAAAATATAAACTTCATAGTCCAGAGTTTTAAAAATCTCAACTATGTAAAGGGTTTCCCTAGGTTCTAATAATGGTGAAGGAGGAGGCATGAATGTGTCAACGTTTATATATATGGAATTGAAAACTAAGTATATTGTCTTCTTCAATAATCATTATAAAAAATATTCAGCAATTTTTTTTCTATGTATGGAATCTCTAAAACATTACATTCACACATTCATCCAAGAAAGCCCTGCCATGTGAAAAATTACTTCCCAGGTCTGGATTCTTTTATAACATTACAAAACCACCTTCTGTTCCCACTTTCTATTATTGGCCATCTTACTTTTGTGTCCCATGATATTCAGTATATGTGTCTATCGTTCAATTATCTTTTTTTTTTTAGTTTGCTATAAGGCATGTGCACTCACCAGAGAGAGACACAGAGAGAGAGAGATAAAGTGTGAAATCACTCCCCAGAGGGGACGGCTGTGATGCACTGTTTTTCTTTTTTCTTTTCTTTTTTTTCTTCTTTTCTTTTCTTGTAGAGGTTTTTATCTTAGTGTGCATGCACTTGCCAGAGAGAGGGATAAACACAGTGAGATGAAAAATGAAAAATCACCACCCAGGGAGGATGGGCATGCAGCAATCCTTTCTCCTCCAATCTCCTTCCAGGATCTTGGGCACACATGCCTGGTGTAAATTTCAAGCCACTGAGTCCAGGACTCAAACCACAGTTGGCCACATGGGAGTCCAGTAATGTAACTGATATGCTATCTGCTGGTCCTGCTGCACTTTTTCACTCACTGCACTCCAGCTATGGTCTTAACGCTCCAACCTCCAACCCTGCACATTTTTTTATCACTCTGTTGCTAAAAGAAAACCTTGATTTTTTTTTTTGGGGGGGGGAAAGGGTTAAATTTGTTCAACATGAATGATACTGACTGAGAGTAGAATTTACCTTCCCTACTTCTTACACACTCAAGGGAATGAGCACACAGATCAAGTGCACCACTAGTAGATACTGTGGCCTGAATGTCCGTATCCCCCAAAACCTGATTCATGATATGATGGACTAAGAGGAGTGGCTTTTAGGAAGTAATTGGGTTATGAAGCATCCCCACCTCATGAATGGGATGAGTGTCTTGTTGAAGAAGAGGAGAAGGAGGAGGAGGAAGAGGAAAAGCAAGGAAGGAAGGAAGGAAGGAAGGAAGGAAGGAAGGAAGGAAGGAAGGAAGGAAGGAAGGAAGGAAAAAAATAGCTCCTGAGAATGCTGATTCACCTTTTCCACCTAGGAAAGTACCACCCATGAAACAGAGAGCCCTCCCCAGACACCAAGTCTTCTGGCACCTTGACCTTGGACTTCTTTGCCTCCAGAAAGACAAGAAACAAATGTATGTTGTTTATAAATTACCAAGTCTAAGGTATTTTGTTACAGCAACCCAAGTGGCCTTAAAACAGATGGACTCACAGATGTTACAGTGAATGTCTAATAGCACAAAAGACTATTCTGGCAAAAAAAAAAAAATAGGTAAAGACATTTTGGAATAAAAATTCTCTAAACACAACAGAAATAGAAATTAAAAAGTCATGTGGAATATGTATCTATTGTGCACAACAGTAAAAGTGGTATTCCTTCAGGAAAAAATTCACACTTGTACTTGAGAATTTCCCAAGGTAAGTATCCAAAGTTAGAAGAGACTCAGAAATTGTAAAAAGCACTTTGTTATCTCAAAAAAGAGATTATATAAATAGAAGATTTCGTACAAAAGCCTATTTATCTGTAACTTAGTAAAGAGTGGAATACTGTCTAGAGAGTGTGATCTAAGTGGGCAAACATTTCAGATCATGTAAATTGCAGTGTGAAGCCTAAAAAATACAAAATATAAAACAAAACAAAAACATGTTTAGTCTACAAAAAAAAAAAATACAAAAGCCTAAAATGGTATGCCAATTTTCACAGAAGTTTTTATGAGATGAGACAATATGGAAACACTACATTGTAAATAAATTCGAGGAGATTTCTGTGCATCAAGGAAGCAGCTCCTGATAACTGGTTTCTAGCTTCTATTCGATACCTACAGAGACAAGCAAACTGAAAGCAGAAATCAATAACCCAATGCTACAGTGAGGGAAGATTTCTCATAAATAGGGCTAATCTGGAACTAAAATTGGAGTTTACCCAGAATAGCCCAAATTTACCATTTTGAGAATTTTTGTAACTTGGAAATTGGTTGAAGGGGCTAGGAAAATCCCTTGATGAACTGTATGTAGCTCAAATGAATGTGACTAAAATCTCCCTCTTTCTTTCCCCCACCACAAAAATTTATTTTCCTAGTCCTCACCAACTCCATAAATGACTTTGGACTTCATCCAGGGCTCAAGCAAACACTAGGAATTATGTTCCATTTTCTCTCCCCTGCATAATCCAATAGAAATTTCAAATTTACATTCAAACACATCTCTTCATTCAATTTGCTCATTTCCACTGTCACACCTCTAGCCCAAGTAACCATGACTCTATCTCTGACCACTGCTCTAATTTCTGTCTTAATCACCTTCAATCAATTCTTCACCCAGAACCATAAAACACAGCACAGTCTTTAAAATTCTCCTATCACTGGAGCCAGCATGTGGTGTGGTGGTTTAGGTGCTGGACTCCCACATGGCCAACCACAATTCGAGTGTCAGACCTAGAAGCCTAAAAATCACACCAGGTATGTGTGCACACATGCCCAAAATCCCAAGAGGAGAATGGAGGAGAAGGGACTGCAACATGGCCATGCCCCTAGGGGATGATTTCTCACTTTCCCTTCCTTGTCTATCTCTAGTGAGCACATGCATGCTGTGTAAAAAATTAATAAAGAAAAAAATAAAATCCGTCATTTTCTACTGCTCTTATAATACAGCACTAACTCCTTTGCTTGTCCGACCAAGTACTGCATGTTCTGGACCTGCCTGTTCCACCTCCACCTTATTCTGAATTTAGCATGCCCCTCTCAGCCTTTGACATCTTACGATTTTTTAAAAAATATGTTTCACTGGGGCTGGCAGGTGGCATGGTGGTTAAGGGTGCTGGATTTTCACATGACTGACCATGGTTCTAGTCTCGGACCTGGCGTCTTTCCTTCTCAACTTTCCCTCTCTCTCTCTCTTACTCTCTCAGTCTGTCCCTCTCCAGTCAAATTCAAGTAAATAAAGTCAGATAAAATAATTCTTTAAAAAATGTTTCATGAAATATTAAGACTAACCTAATGCTTTTGAATTCATATGCATCTCTCCCTGCTGCTTTTCATGCTCCTGCTATATACTGAATGGTCCTGAATAAATGTTGAGACTTACTGGAAATAAAATTGAAGAGCAATTAAAATATTTTAAAAATTAAAGCAAGATTTATCAACTGCCATCAAAATTTTATGTAGAGGGTAGCTCCATGGCCTAGTAATTAAGGGACCCGAGTCCCACATAAATGAGCACATAGTTTGAATTCTGGCTCCAGAAGCTTAAAAAACATGCTGGGTGCATGGACATGCTTGTCCAAAATCCTGACAGGATGGAGAAATGGAGGACAAGGGATCGTGGTGTGACCATGCGCCCTTGGAATGGTGTTTTCTTCCTTTCTCTTTCTCTGTCTCTCTCTGGTGAGCTCATGTGCCCTTTGGCAAAATAGAAAAAAAAAAAAAACCTATTTAGAGACAAGATCATCATAGATGCTCCTATTGAAAAGTAGAGACTAAAAATAAATTTAAAACATTGCACACAAAGTACTATAAAAAATAGAGGAATATAATGCTACTTTTTAAAGAATAAATTCTTAGATTGAGAAATTAAGGCTTTCCATTACTAATTGTTTTTTTTTTAAGATAAACTATAAAATGAATCAAGAAACAAAGTAAAACAAATAATAAATATGAGAAAAATGACAAAGAATATACAGAAATAAACAGAGATTTATTTTTTAATTGTAGAAAACATTATGTTACTAAAAAATTCATTTCATTGTTCAGTGCTGATGCTACAACATCTAGGACAGTGTCTGAGATATGGAGTTGCTCAGTTACTATTTGGTGAATATACAAATTTTATAGGAAAATATTACTTGCCTCAAGAAGTAGAAAGTCTGAAAAAGGCAGCAATTCTGGGAGGTGCGGGGGGGGTCTTTCTATTATCAAAAAGTATCTCAGATGAATTTCCAAACCTTATTCAGAAAATATTTATTGAGCACTTACTATATGCCAAGGCTTGTTCTAGACACTGGGAATTCTTTGGCACTATCCTAACACCTGAGGAGTAACCATACAGATAATGAGGGAAGCTGATGCTAGACAGAGACAGAAAGAGAAAGAGCCCTGAAGTATGCGCTCAATGAATTAGCAAGAACTATAAAACCCAGGTCACATCACATGGGGGCCTCAGAGGCATCACACTCTGGGTGGGAAGGAAAGCTACTGCAGGGTCTTGAGCTAGCATGACCCAATATGACCTAATAATTGGAGATATGCACCATTGAATAGAGAGCAGACTTTGAGGTGCAAGTTGAAAGCTGGAGGAACCACAAGAATATTGCCATAATCCCAGCCAGAGATCATGGTGGCCAAAACCAGGGTAGTCACAGCAGAAGTGGCAAAACTGTGGGACTCTGTATATCCACGGCCAGATTTTGAGTTCAAATTGAAGAAGCTGACAGGATTTCTTGGTGAATGCGGGGGGGAAACTTACACTTTAAGACACTTAAAACATCACATAGGCTGATGACGATGTCGGTAATGTAAACATTGATGTAGAACAGGAATCAGTAACGAGATCAATATAGAGAGATGAATATATATATTCATGAAACTCTAGAAGATATGTATTTCTAATTTTTTGCTCACCATAGAGGGAGAGGGACAATTCACCCCTGCAGTGGGGCATGGTCCCATTGCAATCCCTTCTCTTATTTTTCTCCATCCTGTCAGGGTTTGGAGCATACACACTCATGTACCTGGTGTGCTTTTCAAGCTGATATGCTGGGATTTGAACTGCATATCCGGCCATGTGGAATCAGTTTCCTTAAGCACTAGGCCACAGAGCTGGCCTTTTTAGGATATTATATATATATATAAAGGTTTTGCTATGGGGCACATGTGCTCACCAGAAAGACAAAGAGAGACAGAAATCAAGAAATCACTCCCCAGGGGGGACAGCCACACCACAATCCCTTCTCCATTCTCCTCTAGGGATCCTGGGCATGCATGCACACATGCCCGGCATGAGTTTAAGCCACTGAGTCTGAGACTCGAACCACAGTCGACTACATGGGGGTCTAGCAACATAGCCATTACGCCATCTGCTGGTCCCAGAATATATTTTTTAAACAGAATATGTAATAGGTTTGATTTTACAAATCAAATCTGTGAAAAAATAAATAATTATTCAATAATTGGTGCCAAACAATTAGTTACTTATTTTAAAGTCATATTTTGAACCTTTATATGCCCAAAAAATGGCAAGGAGATGAATTCTTTTTTAAAAAAGATGCAGAAAGTATTTATTTTTTTATTTTTATTTACTTTTTTTGAGAGGTTTTTGCTATAGGTTGCGTGCGCTCGCCAGACAGACAGAGAGAGATAGAGAGACAGAAAACGAGAAATCACTACCCAGGGAGGATGGCCACACCGCAATCCCTTCTCCTCCATTCTCCTCTTGAAATCTTGGGCCCACACACACATGCGCATGGCTTGAGTTTTAAGCCACCGGGTCCGGGACGCGAACCGCAGTCGACTACATGGGACTCCAGCGACATAGCCATTATGCTAACTGCTGGTCCCTATTTTTATTTTTTAACTTGACCAGAGAAAGATAGAGAGAGAGAGAGAAAATGAGAAAGCAAGTCGCCAGGTCTGGGACTTGAACTGTGGTCAGCTATATGGGAACCCAGTGCCCTTAATTACCACGCCACCTGCAGCCCCCAAGAGATGAGTTTAATGTGATAGATATTTATAAATGACAACCATTAAAACCTCAAAGAAAATGTCGGGGAATTTTTATCTGAATTTAGTACCAATAGAACTTCTGAATTTAACAGCAACAAAGGAACTCGCAAGTAGAGAAAAAACACTACAGAGTTAATTAGATTAAAAATATATAACTTTGGAGCCATCAGGTAGCATGATGGTTAGGCACACTGGTATCACATGATACCAATGGTCCTTTCTGGAGTTAATACTAGTGCTAGCTCTGATTAATATTTCATAAAATCTTCTCATTGAAAATGCCATTCAATTGTCAGATAGAAGGTAGATTTGAAATGTAAAGCCAAATGGCTGATTAAATAACACACTCAACTACTCAGGTAAGCTATAACTTAGAAATCTGGGTAAAACTCCATTTTAGGGAAGGGATACCCAATGCATACACATATAAAGAACTCAGAGTGGTTTATTAAAGCTAATGAAGAGTTCTAAGAATTGCTGCATGCGTTTGCCAGAATATAAGATTCCAATATATTGTTGTAAACAAAACAAGCAATACAATACCAGATATTCATTCTAAAAATGTCATTCATAACAATAGTGGACAGTTTCGAGTATTTATTAGATGTAATATCACACCACAAGGAAAATAGGACAATTTCAGCAATTGAGAGGTTTATAAAAATAAACTCTGAGAGCAAGATTCTTTTTCACAGGTGCAGAATTAAAATAATAATAAATGTACTTCATGTTTACTATAAGCCAGGCAGTATGCTAAATTCTTCAAATACATTATTCCATTCAGTCTTCCCACCAGCCTAGCAGGGGGGGTATTCTCACCCCCTGGTTACAAATAAGGAAATGGATCTCAGAGCTTGAGACCGCGCAGCTGTTAAGAGCTGTGTGGGACTCGGGTAGGCCTATCTGACTCCGTAGAACATTCTCTCAGTAGCTGGGATCTTTAGGATTTTTTCACCAAGTATTAGACTTTAGAGGACACTTCTTTTTTTGTTGTTTTGTTTTTAGCTAGAGGGCACGTGGGCTCCCTGTGGCGGGGAGAGAGAGGGAAAGTGAGAAATCATCCCCAGGGGAAGTGGCCACACCACAACTCCTTTTCTTTCATTCTCCTCTCAGGATTCTGGGTATACACGCCTGGCATGATTTTCAAGCTGCTAGGTCTGGGACTCGAACCACGGTTAACCACTTGGGAATCCAGCACCTTAACCACATGCCACCTGCTAACCCTAGAGGACACTTCTGGAAATTTCCAAGGTAAACTCAGGGCTAAGTTGACTAATCCATGGCAGCACCAGTGGAATTCCATTCCCAACCAGGGATGAGTGGGGCTTCACCAACTACTCTCTATTCAGGTCCCACTCTGTGCCCAACCCTGTGCTGGCTCCCATTGCTACACTCAGAATGGACTTCTAAGGGCAGAAAGGAAATGCTTAGGAGTGATCATTCCTGGCCTTTTTAGACTGACTTTATAACAACAAACGCGCTTTAAAAAGAGAAGCCTTTCCTTGCCCTGGTATAGTGAGAACAATCAACCACAAGTCTGACCTGTGTTCTTCTGTCTAAATTTAATCCATGGACATGTTTTAAGAGGTGAAACCCTTGGACTATGGGTATGGTTTTCTGAACACTTGAAAATAGCACTAGGTCATAATTTGGGGATGGTATGCTACAGCCTACTTTTAATTTAAGTGTAAAATCTGCTGAGATTTCTTGTACGTTTATTGCTATATTCTTAGTGACTAACACAATCATTTTATAGCTAGTTTATTTCTATGATGACCTAGATCTGCAGTGCTTCCTAACCTTTATCCTGAAGTTTCTCCACCGCTCTCTCACAATGCCAGCTTTGGGAGTGTTTGTTTGTTTGAGTGAGAGCCTGGGAAGAGAGAATGGATTTCCTTTAAGAATAAGTGAAAAAGCAGGATTATATGGGGTGCAGGAGCTCTTAAAACGGTTGAAAAAGCATCAGGAGATTTTTTCCCATAACTAAGCATTCTGCTACGAACTAGAGAGAAGTTCATTTCATCTATTGCATTTGATCGTAGCTGACAAAACTTTCCAACTTGGAAGTTTCACATTTGTACAACCAGTTCATATGGAAAATAGTGTTTTTTTCTGTTTACCAACCACCGAAAGCCTAAGTATAGAACATCAGACTCCGAGGGAAGGCTCTCTCCAAATGCAGCCATCATGAAGGTGAGGCTGGAGCCCAGGAGGTAGGAAACATTGCACTGCACATGAGCATGACCTAGTGGCTGGTTCACTGAGTGGCATTTATGGCAACAACAGAAAAGGCTACAGGTCTGTTTTCCAAGTGTCAGGGTCAGTCACGTGTCTGCAGCTCTTGTTCATGGAGAGATGAAGAGCAAGAAAGAACCCATCCTAGAAGGAAAGCATAAGTCAAAGATGGATAGTCTCACCCTCCCAATATGAAGCTGTTGAGGCTCTCTACTGCCTTGAAGAACCTGGACCCATCAGAAGCACTTCTTTGCAAAAGTAAACAGAACATTCTTACCAACTCTTTACAAGGAACCAAAAATGATAAACTCTGCTGCATACTGGCTCCCAAATCATCGCAGGGAATTTATTTAGACTGGATGCTTAGCAGAACTTACCATGGTCAGTCGGACTGGCCATACAGGCTTGGTCAGGAGATCACTGGCCAGTGTGCAGTTATGTTGCTAAATAATGCATTGGGAGTGGGATGCATCACCCCTACAGAGAATTTGAAAATGATATGTTCTATTTTGGCAGCCAAATATGTATCATATATGCCTGAGCACGTCTACATTCCTTTAATTCCCTATTTATTTATTTATTTAGTCACTCACTGTACATCAATACAGTATACAAAATGAGATTTTCCATCCAGAATACATTGTATATTGGCTCAAGCAAGGATATTAACATCCATGTTATCATCAACGAATAATTTTGTTTCTTGTTTCTCATATATTTTGTGCTTTTTTCCCCCTTGATTCCCTACCTCTCACCCTCTGTAAATTCATCCCTTCTCTCACAATGTCTCTGATATGTAGTTATTTTCCATGCCTTTTTTTCATATTTTATTGATTCACTAAAGATTTTAATTAAAAGACTTTTACTAGCAAGCACAGCTGATATATACATATCTATGAACACATGTCTGACTTTAGACATAAACCTCCATGAGTAAAGTGAACATACTATAAAGTAGCACCTCGCTGGGGCTATATAGCTTACTGAGGTCATTAAGCAGGTATTAATAGGTATTTCTTTAATGTACTTTTTTATTTCAAGAAAAACATTTTAGTTTAATAGATCAAAATAAAAAATATTAAGAGAAATTTGCTTAAAACTTAAGCCAGGAAAAAGCTTAGGATTCAGTTCAAATAGTAGGTAGATGAACCTATCAGCAGTTCAAGAGAAGACAAAAGTTCTTAAATATGAAAATCAAAGCATCAAAGAAAATCAGTAATATTTTAGTCTAAAGTAAAAAAAAAAAAAGGTCTATTTCACTAGTTCAGACTCATGTAATTAACCTCTCTTCTATTGAATTTGCAGTTTTACTGTGGTCTGATCTTTCCATTTAAACTCTGGAAGTTAACATTCAATTCCGGATTTGTCCCTACCAATAGGCTGTCCATTCTCTTGTGGTTTTGTTTTTGTTTTTGTTTTTGTTTGTTTGTTTGTTTTTCTGTACTCTTATTTCTGTGTGTCTGACTTTAGTTTTCCTGGTAGTACACCCCTTTGAGCGCTTCTTGGAGAGCTGGTCTGGTGTCAGTAAATTCTTTCAGGTTTTATTTATCTGAGAATGTTTTTGTCTATTTTTCCCATATAAAAGATAATCTTGCTGGGTATAGTATTCTTCATTGAAATTGTTTTTCACTTAACACTTTGAATATATTTTCCCATTCTTTCCTTGCTTGCATTGTTTCCAATGAGAGGTCTGATGTTAACCTTATGGGACATCCTTTGAAAGTAACTTGACATTTCTTTCTTGCCAATTTTTGTATCTTGTCTCTGTCTGTGGTTTTGGTCAATTTGGCTATGATGTGCCTTGGGGAAGATCTTGGTTCTATTCTATGTAGGGTCCTTTGTATTTCTTGGTTCTGGATATTTGAATGCCTGTGTAGGTTTGGAGAGTTATCTTCCAGGTTTCATGGAATAGATTATCAATGCCCTTATTAGTTTCTTCACCTTCTGGGATGCTGATGATCAAGATGTTTGGTATTTAATGGTATCTAGTATTACTCATATGTTATTCTCATTTTGGGGGGTTATCTTCTCAGTCTTTCTGGTGAATTTTTCTAAGTCAGAGCTTCTACCTTCTATATCTGAGATTCAATCTTCTGTACACTCTAACCTGCTTTTGATATTTTCTAGGGAAGTTTGATTTCCTGTATTACGACCTTCATCTCTAACAGTTCTGTTTGATTCTTTGTTATGATGCGTATCTCCTTTTTCAGATTGTACAAGAACTTCCTCGCCTCCTGGAACTCGGTATCTTTTTTCTCCTGCATCTTCTGGAGTTTGTTGTCTCTTTTCTCTTGCTTCTCTGTTAGCTTTGTCACTATGAATATTTTAAATTCTTTATCTGACATTTCCATGAGTTCCCTTGTATTCTCTGTGGAGGAAGAGGAGTTATTCTTTTCTCTTAGAGGAGAGATATTTTCATATTTCTTGTGCCTCCTCAGTGGTTTCTGGTCATCTGATAGATTATATGTTTTTTTCTATTTTTTTAAATAGATTATATGTTTTTTTCTATTTTTAAAAAAATCTGAGCAATTGGAGGAATGCAGGAGGAGATGACCTGCAGCCTCTAAACAGTACTGTTTTCTCCGTTTGCACCGCTAATTCAATGAAAATTGAGGATTAATCTGACCTTAAAAGTATCCAGATCGTTGGCTACAGAGCACCTGGTCCTGTTTATAAAATCAGTATGTGGAGGCTAAGCAGAAAAATGAGAAAGGTATAAAGAAAAGGAAAAGGAATAGAAAACACCAAATAAGACCAAAACAATAAAAAAGAGAAAAAAATGTTTTTTGTCAAAACACAGATACCGCGTGGCATGCTAGCGTGTCGCATGAATGGGATCACTCAGAACTCAAATACAGATGGCTCCTGACTGGCTTGTCCTACAGTGGTTGGGGAAAAGATAGGAGTTAGCAAGAAAAAAGAGCAGCAGAAAGCTATCAAGTTTGAAAATTAAAATAAAATAAAAATATATATAGACAGAGACGGATAGAGATAGAATAAGTAGGATGCTCTAATCTGGCTCCTGGCTAGATCTGGGTAACAGGAGGGTAAAGTCTGAATAGAGGGTCTTTGGTGGTCGTAATCTTCCACATTCCTTTGATAATGTGGCTTTGCATGGCTGTCACCATTTTGATTGACATTAACTACATTGCAAATGATCTGAATTTTGGAAACTCTCAGAGATAAGTGTTTCATCTGCATCACATGGCCACTTACGTGACAGTTAATGTATGGGTTCCATCAGGTTTTGCAGAACTAGATATTCTCTACCTAGATCTGTGAATTTACATTATTTCTTTATAATCTGGTCTCATTAATTTTCATGGAAAACAAAGACCATAGATGCTAAAGTTATAGTTCTGCTTAAACAAGTAAATAAAGCAGGTCTTAAATGACAATTTGAACATCGTTTTGTACAAATGTATATATCATCTTCATAAGGCTCATCTATGGAAAGCTAAACCATTGTTGGGCCCTATTGAAGATATAATCAAATTCAATATCAAGTAGTCAACCTATGAATAGCTAAGAGATTTTACTTATTTATTTATTTATTTATTTATTTTACATAATCACATTTCTAATTAGAAGTGAGTAGCAGCACTGAAAATGCTTGTAAGACTTCCATCTTCAGAACCCTGGCCTAAGGGACAATGAGGCAGGGCCATTGCCCAAGCTCCAGCCCTGGCACCCCCAAGCCAGAGACCCCTATCTCTGTCAGCCAGGAATACCCTCAGCTTGACAGTCACTCCACTTCCATCTTCAGAACCCTGACCTAAGGGACACTGAGGCAGGGACACTGAGGCAGGGCTCTCACTCAAGCTCCAGCCCCGACACCCCCAAGCCAGAGACCCCTATCTCTGTCAGTCAAGTAGGCTTTTTATTTCCTTCTCCTCTTCTTTCATTTGTAAATTTCTCACTTCTCCTTACCACACAGGAACACCCTTAGTTCTACAGCTAACCCACTTACATCTTCAGAACCCTGGTGAAATCATGCGGCGTGCAACTTTTTATTTATTCTCCTTCTTACTTTCTTCCCACTTATTTCGTTCTCTCTTCCTCTATCTCCACCCTCCAGGACGGTCTAGATAGGTCTAAAATTACAGTTCTGAATATTCTAGTATTTAAAGACTCTCTAGGATCCTCCCTTTTACTGAATCACCTGTGAAAAAGGAGATACTTTTCTTCATACACCTGAATAGAATACTCCTCCTCCGATCACATTGCTAAACACAACAGAAGAGAGACTTCGGCAGTCTTCAGTCCACAGCAAAAGAGAAACACACTTGCTCCTATTCGAGGAAATATTCTCTTAAAAGGTATTCCAAAGTGAATACATCTCCCAGTGTCTAGAAGTAGAAGAGCCTCAGGTCTGAATAAAGCAGGAAATATGTCTCCATCAAAAGAACACAGTGACTCCCTTCCATTTCTTGAAAAAACAGAGGACGTTACCAAAATGTCCGAGAAAGAATTTAGAACATTCATGGTGACCAAATTCTATGAGTTGGAACAGAAAAGAGACAATGAACTACAGGAGATTAGAAAGTCTTCTATGATATGAAAGAAGAAATGGGCACACTAAGAAAGACACAGATGGAACTATTAGAGATGAAGTCTGTAATACAGGAAATCAAACACTGTCTCTCAAAAGTATTAAAAGTTGATTAGACCATACTGAAGACTGAATCTCTGATGTAGAAGATAAAACCTCTGACCTAGAGAAAACTTCCAAAAAGATAGAGAAAATAACAACAAAAAAAAAACACATAAGGATCACATGCAAGAAATACTAGATTCCATTAGACGCCCTAACATCCAAATAATTGGTATCCCAGGAGATGAAGAAACTAGTAAGGGCATGGAAAATCTATTCCATGAAATCTTGGAAGAAAATGTCCCAGGTCTAGAAAGGCACTCAAACATCCAGACCCAAGAAATACAAAGGACTGCAAATAGAATCAACCCAAGAAGATCTTCCCCAAGGCACATCTTAGCCAGACTGGCAAAGACCGCAGATAAAGATAAGAGACCAAAACTGGCAAGAGAGAAATGACAAGTTACTTACAAAGGTCACCCCATCAGGCTAACACCAGACTTCTCAATGGAAATAGTGCAAGCAAGAAAAGAATGGGAAGATGTATTGAAAGTGTTAAGAGAGGAACGATTTCAACCAAGACTGTTATATCCTGCAATATTATCCTTCATATGGGAAAAGAAGATTAAAACCTTCCCAAACAAAACCTGAAAGAATTTGCTAACACCAGGTCAGCTCTTCAAGAAACACTGAAGAAAGTACTGTCCCAGGAAAACTAAAGAAGTAACAGCCAGAAACAAAGGAATAAAAGGCAACCAAGATAATGGCCAACTTAAACATCAGAACAGGTCCAGCACCATCGGTAATAACATCGAGTGTTAATGGATTAAATTCCCCAATCAAGAGACACAGACTGGTTGAATGGATTCAAAAACAGAAACCCTGGGGAACCAACAGTTAGCGTAATGGCTATGTCGCTGGACTCCCACGTAGTCGACCGCGGTTCGTGTCCCGGACCCGGTGGCTTAAAACTCACTCCGGGCGCGTGTGTGTGCGTGCCCAAGATCCCGAGAGGAGAATGGAGGAGAAGGGATTGCGGCGTGACCATCCCCCCTGGGGGGTGATTTCTCGCTTTCTGTCTCTATGTCTCTCTCTGTCTGTCTGGCGAGCGCACGCGCCCTACAGTGAAAATCTCTCCAAAAAAATAAAATAAAACAAAACTGGAAACCCTTTGCTAATATCAATTTTCATGGAGATGGCAATGACAAATTTCTGGTGTATTCTACGCAGGTGTTCTAGATTTTTTTGCCAAGAACCTAATTAAATAACTGATCATATTTGAAAAAAAAAAAAAAACAGAAACCCTTTATCTGTTGCCTACAGGAAACCCACTTCATGGATAAAGACATGCATAGACTGAAAGTGATAGGTTGGAATAAGGTTTTCTCCATGCAAATAGAAACCAAAAAAAGAGCTGGAGTCACGATACCAATTTCTGACTAAATAGACTTTAAAACAAAAACTGTTCAAAGAGACAAAGAAGGGCACTATATTGTAGTAAAAGGGTCATTCGATCAAGAAATAATGCTTATTAATATCTATGCACCTTACACAGGAGCACCCAAATATGTGGAGGAAAGACTGTTAGATCTAAAAGGGGAGACAGACTGCAACACACTAATTGTTGGAGACCTCAACACTGCACTATCCCCTCTGACCAGATCATCTAGACAAAAAATAGGTAAAGAGATAAAGGATCTAAATGGTACCATAAGTCAAATGGACTTAATAGACATCTATAGAATTTTCCATCCAAAAACCACGAGATATACTTTTTTCTCATGACTACATCGAACTGTCTCGAAGATTGACCACATCACAGGGCACAAAGCAAGCCTCTACAAATTCAAAGGCATAGAAACTATCCAGCATCTTTTCTGACCATGACGGAATTAAACTTGAGTTTAATTGCAAGAGAAATCTCAAAAATACTCAAATACATGGAAACTAAATAACCTACTCCTGAATGACTCTGCAACTACTGAAGAAATAAAGACTGAAACCAAAACATTCAGGAAAGCCAATGACAATGAAGACACAAGTTTCCATAATCTTTGGGACACTGCTAAAGGACTCATAAGAGGGAAGTTCATAGCAAGAAGTGCACATAAGAGGAAGATGGAAAGAAGGTAAATGGATCACCTAACATCATGCCTCAGAGAATTGTAAAAGCAACAGCAGAAAGATCAAAAAAACTCCAGGAGAAAGGAAATAATAAAGATACAAGCAGAAATAAATTCAATAGAAAATAAACAAACTATACAGAAAATAAACAAAAGTAAAAGCTGAAAAGATAAACAAAATTGATACACCACTAGTGAGACTTATTAAGAAGAAGAGAGAAAGGAACCAGGTGAATCAGATCTGCAATGAAGCAGGCAAAACAACAACAGACATGGTAGAAATACAAAACGTTATTAGAGGATACTACAAACATCTGTATGCCAAGAAACAAGACAATCTGGAAGAGATGGACAAATTCCTGGGCACATATAATCTACCAAGACTGAGCCAGGAGGATATAGAAAGTCTGAATAGGCCCATAACAAGACAGGAGATTGAATCAGTAATAAATAATCTCACAACAAAGAAAAGCCCTGGCCCTGATGGATTCACCTCTGAATTCTGCAAAACTTTCAAAGAAGAGTTAACCCCCTTCTGCTCAAGTTATTTCTAAAGATCTTAAAGGGTAATACCTAATTCATTCTATGAAACCTCTGTCACCCTTATCCTTAAAACAGATAAGGACAGGACAAGGAAGGAAAACTATAGACCAATATCCTTGATGAATACAGATGAGAAGATTCTCAACAAGATATTAGCAAATCATATCTAACAACTTATAAAAAAGATTATACATCATGATCAGGTAGGCATTACTCCAGGAATGCAAGGTTGGTTCAACACACGCAAAACCATAAATGTAATACACCATATTAACAAGAAGAATGATTAAAAACCATATGATCATATCAATTGATGCAAAAGAAAGGATTTGATAAGATACAACATCCCTTCATGATCAAGACTCAGCAAAATAAGCATAGAAGGGTCATTTCTCAACATAATAAAAGCTATCTATGAAAAACTCATAGCAAATGTCATCCTCAATAGAGAAAAGCTGAAAGCTTTTCCACTAAAAACAGGTACAAAAAAAGGAAGCCCACTTTCTCCACTCCATTTTTTTTTTTGAGAGGTTTGTGCTATATGGTGTGTGCGCTCGTCTGATAGACAGACAGAGAGACAGAAAGCGAGAAATCACCCCCCAGGGGGGATGGCCACACTGCAATCCCTGCTCCTCTATTCTCCTCTTGGGATCTTGGGCATGCACACACATGTGCCCAGCGTGAGTTTTAAGCCACCGGGTCCAGGACGTGAATCACGGTCGAGTACATGGGAGTCCAGTGACATAGCCATTATACTAACTGCTGGTCCCTCCATTCCTTTTCAATATAGTACTGGAAGTCCTCACCAATAAAATCAGAAAAGAGGAAAAAATAAAAGGCATTCAAATAGGAAAAGAAGAGGTGAAACTCTATTTGCAGATGACATATTGTATACATAGAAGACCTAATGGGTTCCAGGAAAAATTTCTGGAATACATGAAAACAGTAAAGTTGAAGGATACAAAATTAATATCCAGAAATCTACAGCATTTCTTTTTTATTTCCTTTTTTTTTTGAGAGGTTTTTGCTATAGGGCACATGCACTCACCAGAGAGACAGAGAGACAGAAAGTGAGAAATCACCCACCAGAGGGGATGGCCACACCACAATCCCTTCTCCTCCATTCTCCTCTCGGGATCTTGGGCATGCACACACACACATTTTTAGTGTGAGGTTTAAGCTGCCAGGTCTGGGACCCAAACCATGATCAACTACGTGGGAGTTCAACAACATAACCATCATCGATCTTGTAGGCATTACTCCAGGGATGCAAGGTTGGTTCAACACATGCAAAACCATAAATGTAATATACCATATTAACAAGAAGAATGATTAGAAACCATATGGTCACATCAATTGATGCAAAAAAAAAGGATGTGATAAGATACAACATCCCTTCATTATCATGACTCTCAGCAAAATCAGCATAGCCATTACACTAACTGCTGGTCCCAATCTACAGCATTTCTATATACAAGTGACAGGCAGACTGAGATAGAACTGAAAAAACTAGATCAAAACAACAGTGAAATACCACCTAATCCCAGTCAGAATGACTAAGATTAAAAAAAGCAGTAAGTGCTGGTGGGGGTGTGGTGAAAGGGGAACTCTCTTACACTGCTGGTGGGAATGTAAATTGATTCAGCCACTGTGGAGAACAATTTGGAGATTCCTCAAAAATCTACAAATAGAACTACTGTATGATCCAGCAATCCCACTCCTTGGTATCTACCCAAAGGACAGAAGAATATTTAATCGGAAAAGTGCTTGCACATTGATGTTTATTGTGGTACTATACACAATTGCTAAGTCAAGGAATCAACCCAAATGCCCATGAACAGATGAATGGATAGAAAAACTGTGGCACATATACTCTATGGAATACTATTCAGCCATAAAGAAAGCAACAAAACCCTGACTTTTGACAGGAAGTGAATGAATGTGGAAGATTTACTGCTGAGTGAAGCAAGCCAGGCTATGAAGGAGAGGCATTGTATGTCCTCACTTAATATATACCATGTGTCTACACTCTATGACTGAAACCAATTGACTAAAGGATATAGAAACACAGTATATAGATGTAAATACCAGATATAGTGTGTATGAAAGAAGAGGGTCTGAGGAAGGACATTTAGAAGAAAAATAGGGAGGCAAAATATTAATGGCACAATGAAATGTGGTTTTATCTGTTGAAGATATTTTGTAGTTTTATCAGCTGTACTAAGGAGAAATGTTTCCCTGTTGAAATATCCATTTTGTAAGCCAAATAATAATGTGATTGAATGTATAAAACAAAATGAAATTAAAAATAAAATAAAGTAAAATAAAAACTAAAAAAAAAAAGATTTTGGAGCAAAAAAGAAAATGCTTTTAATAAGGTAAGGCCTAAGCATGCAGAGACCCAAGTTCCACTTCCCACTTAGTCACAAATTTGCTGCTTGATCCAGAGCCTCTCCAATTGTATTGTTTTTGGGCCACTGTGGAAAGGAGATGGATGATGTTCTGTGCATACACTCCTCAATTTGTGATGAAGTTATGTTTCAATAAACCCACTGAAAAGATCATTAGCTCAAAAATGCATTTAATATACCTAACCTATTAAACATCCTAGTTTAGCTAGCTACCTTAAACATGCAGAGAACTCTTATATCAGTTGGGCCAAACCAGTTAATGCAAAACATATTTCATAATAAAGGGTTGAAGATTGCATGGGACGTATTGGATCTGTACTGAAAAGTGAAAAACAGAATGTATGTATGAGTACTTCAAGTACAGTTTGTACTGAAAGTCTATCACCTTCACAACATCATAATGATGAAAAACATAAGTCTAACTACTGTTAAGTTGCTGGAGCAACCTTTCGGGTGGGCTAGGACTCCCTTCAGTGATACCACCACAGGCCTGATCTTTTCTATCGCTCTGCCATTGTCATCAGTTTCATTTATTTCAATCTCTGTTCCTTGGTCCTCAAAAAGTCTATGCATTTCGGCGCCGAGCGAGGCGGTGGTGGGCGGAGGGGCCCTGCGCGGGCCCACCCAGGCCGGCTGCCAGCTCCCGCCACCCCCGGGACCCGCCCCGAGTGAGGCGGGGGGGGGGGGGGGGGCG
>NW_006206919.1:625013-638063 GCF_000334495.1 Tupaia belangeri chinensis
TGTATTCCATGGAGACTCACCTACAATGGCGGATCCGCACGAGACCCACCCTTGATCCAACCTTGAATGGAATCTATGTTCCCTATTGTTGAAAACTTTAAACTTGTGGCCCTTCTCCCTTTACTTGCATGTATCACATTTTCAATAACTCCCCTGGAAGGACAACTGTATATAGCAGAGATAGGGTAATGGGAGAGGGGGAAAGGGCAGAGGGTCAAAGATAGGATAAAAAACATATATATATATGTAAACATTGTATGAAAGTAGAAATGGAATATTATTGATGATAACATGCTAGATTAAGTGACTATGCAGTTTGTCCTAGATGGGAAACTACATTTAGTATGTTGTGATGATGCTCAGGGAATGAGTGTTAGGTAATATAATATATAAAAAAAAAAGTCTATGTATTTCTTCAACAAACATTTATTTAGGATCTAATTCACAACTTCTGGCATGCCCCCAAGAAGATTTTAGGCTAGTTAGAAAAAAGGACAAGAGAAACAGTTATCTGAATAACTAAGGGAGAAATTGTATGAATATCAATGAATCAGAAACAAATGGGTGTGGGGAAGATATCACATAGGAAGTGGAAAAGAGGCATAAGGCAGCAATCTAAGAACATGAAGAAAGAAAGGGGCCAGGGCGCCAATAGGTAGCACAGTGGTTAAGGTGCTGGACTCTCACCTAGCCAATTTACAGTTCAAGTCTCAGACCTGGTAGCTTGAGAAATTCACCAGGAGTATGTGTGCACTTGCCCAAAATCCCAAGAGGAGAATGCATGAGAATGGACTGTGGTATGGTTATCACCTCTCAGGGGACAATTTCTCACTTTCCCTCTCTCTCTAGCTCTCTTTCTATGTCTCTAATGAGTGCATATGCACTAAAGCAAACTAAATTAATTAATTAATCAATTAAAGAAAAAGAAAAAGGAGGGGGCCAGAAAACAGGCCAATGAGAAACAAGGCAGAACACACCACCCAGAAGGTGGTCAGTGTAAAGACTATGAAGACCCATGTCCACTGGGCAGTCCTGAGGAGTTTAAACCCATTCTGTGGAAATCACATTTTAATACATTCGGGTTCACTTGGGGGAGTGGGATCCATGTTATAGTTTTTAAAAGCCCAAAAGTATAATCTAGGTACATTAATATACTCTAGGCCCTGTTGCAATGACCCTGAATCCCTACGCCATGGCAGAGCCTCCGTCTTTTGTCCTCCACATTCTTCGAAACCTCCCCAGTTTTTTCTGAGGTTCCAACATTGAAAACAAGCTTCCAGCTATAGTCACCAAGTGGCACCAGCCTTGTTCTCCTCCTCTTCTCTGGTTTCTGCTTGTCAGTGTCTACACCCAAGAAGAAGCTCAATGACACCTCATTATCAATGAGACTGACAGGGCCCCACTTGTCTACAGAGCTTGACAGTGGTGCTATGTTCCAGGCAGAGGGACTTAGAAGGTCTCTCACCCTAACTCTGTCACTTAGGTTACAAAAAAATTGTCCCCAAAAACATACAAAGGGAGACTTTCATGAAGATAATTCCTTTAGCCCCTGCCAGTTTAGTCCTGGGTGTTCAAATTTCTTTCAAGGTAGGATCAAAGCACTGCACCATTTCATCCCTAACACTCTTCTCATAAGTCCAGTACACACAAAGTCTGCTCCCTCTGCCTCCGGACACAAAGCCTTCATCCATATCAAGATGCAGGTGGAGACTAGAGAAAAGAAGGCTGACCATTTCTACTGCCAGCATATGAACTCCAACCTCTATGTCTACAGATTCATTCACCACTATCTTCACTCTAGTGCCTGAAAGACCTTACATGTTACTCAAGGGATAGATGAATGAGTAAATACCATAAAAACCAGGCTGAAGATGAATGAGCATGGTGATTCAGAGACAAATAGGTTGTAGGAACAGTCTCAGGCCACTAAATTAAGACCAGAAGGTGAGGCCAACTTTGAGAATCATTTCTGAGAATGGAATCACCAGATTTGCAAATGGTGATTTCTCACATTCCTCTGGAAAAGAGAGAGTAAGGGGAAAAAATGGGTGCCAAGCAGAACCCATGGATGTCCAGTGCAGGTGTTTTCTTACCACTTCTGACCTTCCCCAGTCCTCAGTTCTTTGGTTCTCATTAAATACATGCAAACCCAAGAGTTATCATCATCACAAACCCTCCCAGGGATGTTGGAATTTTGAAAAACTTATAGGACCCTAGAAAATCTTTAGGGAAATAAATGTCCAAGTGCCTAAAGAAAGGTCCATCAAGAAGACTTCATATGTGAAGGCACTGCAGATGGGAGACCTCAAAAGTTGATTACAGAGCCAAGAGTTTAGAATAATGAAGATGAGAGTGTACGAGAAAAAATACCTAGAAAAATAGCTAGGGAGGAATTATTCGGTAATCATCTATATTTAAATAATAATGAAATAGTGGGGCCAGCAGGTGGGGTGGTTGTTAAATGTGCTGGACTCCCACATGGCTGACTGCAGTTTGAAGTCCTAGACAGGGCATCTTGCTTTCTCACTCACTCACTCTCTCTATCTATCTCTCACTCTGTTCCTCTCTGGTCAAAATAAAATAAAATAAGACAAAACAAAACAAATAAAGTTAAATAAAAAATAATTCTTTAAAAAATAATGATAATGAAAATAGCAAAAATGATCATTACCTTTAGTCCCATCCTAATATGTGTCCAACAATATTCCATCTATATTATATAGGATATATATTTATGTCTCACAACTAGTATGCGAGTCCATATTATTTTTATTTTTAAATTTTTTTGAGAGGTTTCTGCTATAGGGCATGTGCGCTCGCCAGAGAGAGACAGAGAGACAGAAAGCAGGAAATCACCCCCCAGGAGGGATGGCCACGCCGCAATCCCTTCTCCTCCATTCTCCTCTTGGGATCTTGGGCACACACACATACGCGCCCGGCGTGAGTTTAAGCCACCGGGTCCAGGACTCAAACCGCGGTCGACTACGTGGGAGTCCAGTGACATAGCCATTACGCTAACTGCTGGTCCCGTTTATTTTTTAAATTTTGTCAGTGGGCACATACGCTCCTCAGAGAGAAAGAAAAAGAGAAAGTAAGAAGAAGACTGAGTCTGCCATGAGAGCTGACATCTAGTGCTTTCAGGAAATAAGAAATGAAGATGTTCTTCTAAGTCACTCCGGTAGAGTTCCCTCTATCCTTCTGTCTCTCTCTGTCCCTTTCTGTCTCTCTGTCTTTTCATTTTTAAATTTTTCTTTATAAAAAAATTTTTCAAGTATTTTCTTGGCTCTTAAATCCTTCTTTACCTTAGTAATAATCCCCACCCTTTTCCCCCTCCTATTTAGGAGAGCCAAAAAGGGCAGACCAGAAGAAGGCTGAGTCTACCATGAGAGCTGAGATCTAGTGATTTCACACACCATGCACTTTTCACTTTGTTTCTTTGCTATTTTCCTATTTCTCTTTTTTCTTTCTCTCTATGTTATCTTATCCCTTTTCTTTTACCTTATAACTTTGCTGCTCAGCCTCCATGCACTGAGTGTTTAGATAGGTCTAAGTGAAAAGTAGCCAAGCATCTGAATACTATTAGGGTCAACATATTCCTCAATTCCCACTGAATCTGTGACACAAAGGGAGAAAAATGGAACACCAACGAGTTTACAGACCATTTCCTCCTGTGCATTCTGATCACTCAGATTGAACTTCTAGAAATTAGGAAGAAATGAATAACCCACCACATGACTAGAAATCACTGCAGAGGCACAAGAAATATGAGAAACCAAGAAAATACCTCTCCCCCAAGGGAAAAATAACTCTTCTTCACACAGACAGTACAATGGGACTCATGGAAATGTCTGATAAAGAACTTAGAATGTTCATAGTGATAAAGATTACAGAGATGGAAGAGAAGAGAGACAATGAACCCCAGAAGAAAAGAGCCAACAAGTTCCAGGAGGTGAAGAAGTTCTTGCAAGAGCTGAAAGAGGAACTACACACCACAAAAAAGAATTAAATGAAACTGTTGGAGATGAAAGCTAATACAGGAAGTCAAAATCTCCTTTGAAAGTATTAAAAGCAGACTAGATCATACAGAATATCAAATCTCAGATGTAGAAGACAGAATCACTGTATTAGTAAAATCCACCACAAAGACTGAGAAAATAGCCCCCAAAATGCAGATAATATACAAGAAATACTATTTAATGATACCATTAAATGTCCAAACATTCAGATAATTGGTATCCCAGAAGGTGAAGAGACTAATTCAGGTGTTGATAATCTATTCCATGAAATCCTAGAAGAAAACTTTCCAAACCTAGAGAGGCGGTCAAAGATCCAGACTCAAGAAATACAAAAGACCTCAAACAGGATCAACCTAAGAAGATATTCTCCAAGACACAATATAGTCAGAATGACCAAGACCACAGACAAAGACAAGATACTAAATTGACAAGAGAGAAACGTCAAGTTACATACAAAAGATATCCCATCAGACTAATAGTGGACCTATCATCAGAAACAATGCGAGCAAGAAAGAATGGGAAAATATACTCAAAGTGTTGAGTTAAAAACAATTTCAACCAAGAATGCTATATCCAAGATTATCTTCCAAATGGGAAAGAGAAGACAAAAACATTCTCAGATAAACAAAACCTGAAAAAAATTATTGACACCAGACCAGTTCTCCAAGAAGTTCTGAAGGGAGTGCTATCTCAGGAAAACTAAAGTCAGACACAAAGAAATATGATTTCTAAAACAACTAAGAAAATGGCCAGCGTAATGGTAGGGAAAAGTTCAGAGTTGAATGTTATCTTCCAGAATTTAAATGGAAAGACTGAACCACAACAGAAGATAAAGTACATGACTTTGAACTGGTGAAATAGAATTTTATGACTTTTGACTAAAACTTAACTGATCTTCTATGCTTTGTTTTCCATAGTTGAGGATTTTTGTCTTCTCTTGAGTTATGGACAGGACCATGTACATACTATTCAAACACAGGGTCCCTACCTGTTTCCTGGCTTTAAGTCTTAACCAAAGTTCTCTTAACATTTTTTTGATTTTGATTTATTAAAATTAAAACTGCCTTTCTTGAAATAAGAAATATATTTTTAAAAAAAGAATCTGCCATCTCTTCTCCATTTCTCTCTTCTTTGGGATTTTGAGCACATGTGCCCATCATGTTTCTCAAGACAGCAGGTCTGGGGCCCAAACCAGGAAGTCAGCCATGTAGAATTCAGCCACTTTAATCATTATACCACAGGCTAGCCTTATCTATCTTACATATGAACTGAGAATCAAGAAGATAAAGTTTTCCAAAGATGATTTCAAATACAGGGCATTTGATACAATTTATGGGACTATTTACTTCATTCTTTACACCCTGAGAAACTTACATTGTTGCTACTTTAGAAAAACAAATAATTGCTAAATGCCACAACTGCTAATTATCTCTTATTAACCAGTCAATTCAAGTAATTTTCTAGTTATAATCCATACCTGATCTTAATAAAAATAAAGGTATTTTAATTTATACTTTTCTTCTTCCCCATGTAGTCTTACTTCACAAATGCTTTTTAAAAAATCACTTAGTATATCAATAAGTGGTTCTATCACACTTGCTTCAAATTCATAGAGGTATGACCCACCCCCTTTCGATGATGAGTTTTCAAACTTACAAGGAAAGAACCTGATTATGAATTATGTGTGTTCCCACAACCAAATCTCACATAGTTTCTAAAATCCCTTTTACTGTGTAAACATTCCTGGAACTATAAAAGTCTCTAACATAGAAATTCAAAACTCCATCTTAGAGAAACCTAATAGTAGCCATGATAGTCTTGACATTCAATGAGAATCCAAGAAACAAGAGTTTCTCACGTTAGACATCAAATGTCAGATTTCTATCATGACCTTGGATTGAGTAACTTTCTGGGTTATATACTCAATAAGGGAAACAGAAGCAGTCTAGGCCATAAACACATAATCTGATTTGACTGTAAGATAATTTCTTATTAATAATATGGTGAAACTAACAATCTATTGCTGGGAGAGAAAAAATGAGTGGTTCACTTTTAAAGAAAAGTAATTTTGGTGATCCGCTCTTTCTTTTTTCTTTTTAGTTTGCTATAGGGAGTGTGCACCTGCTGGAGAGAGACAAAAAGAAAGAAAAAACATGAGAAAATGCCCCATAAAGGGTTTGGCCATGCTTTAATACCTCTCCTCCATTCTCCTCTTGGGATTTGGGTCATGTGCATACACATACCTGGTGTGTTTTCAAGTCACCATGTCTGGAACTTGAACCCCTGAGTCATCCATATGAGATCCACTACTTTAACCCCCATGCCACCTGCTGTTCCCTTTCTTTCTTTATTCATGATAGAATGCATACACAAACAAGAGAGAAAGAGGGAATCTTCCTCTACAAAATTTGGTCGTGCTGAGATAACCCTCCTGCAGTCCTCCAGCCCACCAGGATCCTGGCATGTACACATGTGCTCAGTATGTTTTCATGGTGACCAAGCCAGGGTCTCAAACAGTCAGCATATGGCTTTTTGCTCTGCAGTCTGGCACATTACTGACTGTGCCAATCTACCTTGTTCTTCTCAAGAATAAATCCTTTTTAGCTTTTTTAATCACCATCACCTCCCAATTAATGTTTTAGAGTAGATGAAGGGATGAGAAGATACCTAGTTCCTTTGAATATGAGTCAAAGCCACACACGAAAGAGTATGAGCCAAGTAAACACTCAGCTTTTTCATACCCAGGTGATCTATGGCTGTGAATTTGAGAGAATGCTAGAGATTACTACTTTGGGTCAGGCAAGTTCCCAGAAACTCAATTTGCAACCACCACAGAGAGAATTCCTAAAGACATAGGAACTTACTTCAGCAAGGTGAGCACTTTTAAAATTGCATAAAATTAAGTTTTTATCAGTTTCCCATGTAAGACCCTCAGAGAGATTACAATCCTCTGGACAACTTTCTTCCATGCATTCAGAACACCTGGAGTAGAAATTCTACAGGAAGAAAAGAATCCCAGGGTGGAAAACAAAGCCCCCAAAGAAATTGTGTCTCCCTGAAACCCCCAAGGATCCAGCATGATCCTGGTGTGTTCTGGAGAGTCATGGAGTATCATGAAGATGGGCAATTTGGACCCACAGCAGAGAGAACCCAGTGATCCAGCCCTCTGACTCTCAGACCCTGGGGGCAGGCCCACTGAACAGATTAAGACCAAAATGTCTTTTTATATTGCTGAGTATTCTTTTTCCTGCTTCAGCTTCATATACAATGAAAGGCTTACAGTTACACACCTGTGCAAGTGTGTCCCAAATCCCAACACGATGGAGAAATCGAGAAGGGATTGAAGCATGACTATGCCCCACTGGTGTGTGTGTGATAGGGGGGGCATACTTTCTGCTCCCCCCCATCTATCTCTCTCTGGTAGGCACACATATACTGTGGGCAACAGTTGGGTGCCATCCAAAGAAGGAGCCTTATTAACTCTTTGCCCAATTTCAACCTAGAAATGTACATATCTATTAATATTTCCATATGGGAAGATATGTGTAACCATGGAACAAGGAGCAATTTTGATGTTTGCAAAGCTTTGGACTTTTAGCTTCATCTTCTAGAAAATTATTCAGCCATGTATATCAGCTAGAATGTGAAAGTCAGTCAAGTACTAAAAAGAAAGGGGAGTGCCAGCTGGTGGTGTGGTAGTTAAGGTGGCTGGACACCATTCAGCCGACTGAATGGTTCAAATTGTAGACCCGGTAGCTTGAAGAACACACTGGGCATGTGCGCCTCTCAAGAGGAGAACAGAGAAGAAAGGATTACAGCATGGCCATCTTCCCTGAGAGGTGCTTTATTTCGTTTCCTCTCTGTCTCTCCAGTGAACACATGTGCTTTTTAGCAAAGGAGAGAGGAAGGAAGGAAGAAAGGAAGGAAGGAAGGAAGGAAGGGAGGAAAGGAGAGAGAGAGAAAGAAGAGAGAGAGAGAGAGAAAGAAAGAAAGAAGGAAAGAAGGAAGGAAGAAAGGAAGGAAGGAAGGAAGGAAGGAAGGAAGGAAGGAAGGAAGATAGATTGATTTTAAAAGAGAATGAAACAAACCAAATGAATAGTCCGAGAAAAATTTGTTCTATAATATCAGACACAACCAGGCCTTTCCTTCCATAGGAGACATGAATGTCTCCTTTTTCTACTTCTCCAAACAAAACTAGTTTTCTAGTTATCCAAACAAAACTTCAGCAGCAGAAAAAAGAGTGAATTTAGTCTGTTTAGGTCTAGTGTTTCTTCATTCATATATTAACTCCCAGCAGTCATCACTCCAGAATATTTCCTTGTCTTTTACCACCTTTAGAATTCCAATGTTACTGAATAAGTCACTATATTTTTATTTAATTGTTTGCCAATGCAAGAAGCAGACACCTTATGAGCACATTAATTTTATCCTCATTGAAACTTTGGGAGGCTTTTATACTACAGAGGCAAACTGCTGTTTAAAATGTTCTTTTTCAAATGTGAGTCAGAACACTTCAACTTCAACCACTCTGCTAAGAGGCTGTTGTTCTAGTTCAAAGTGTACACACAGGAGAGGATTGCCATGCATGAACTAATATTTGCTTACCTGTCTTCATTTCCCCAGTGCCCTGCAATTCAAGGACTGTATTCCTCTCCTGAGCAGTCCTGAGGCTAAGGGAAGAAAAATTGTGTTGTTCCTCAGCACGGCATATGCCAGGATCTAGTATCTGGCCTGGGGTTTCTCACAACCACTTGTTAAAGGATCCCTTTACTTCCATCCTGAAGTAAAGCAACATGGGGAGAGGATAAGGAGCAAGAACTGAAGGACAGAGTGGGGTCCAGGAGGTGACTTCAGGTAAGTTCTTGGCCATTGAGTTATAGTTCCATACTCCATTTCTCCTCCTATGTAATGACTTGGAAAATAAGAAGCTGCTCCTCTGGGTAGTGAGATCAAGGTAAACTTAACAATAGAACCAACACCTGCAAGGGAGAGTGAAATGAAAAGGAAGAAAGAGAAAAAAGTAAAAAGCTCTTTGAGAAAGTGTGTGGCTGGCCTCGTAGCCTAGTAGTTGAGAGAGCCAAATTCCACATAGCCAACCACAGTCTGAATCCTGGCCACAGTGGCTTGAAAAACACACCGGCACCTGTCAAGTGTGTCCCAAATTCCAACAGGATGGAGAAATGGAGGAGAAGGGATTGCATGACTGTGCCCCACTGGTGTGTGTGTGTGGGGGGCATACTTTCTGCTCCCCCATCTCTCTATCTCTCTCTGGCAAGCATACATATCCTCTGGCAATTAAAAAAAAAAGGAGAAGGTATGGAAGTTCTCCATGGGCAGCCACTGCAGAAATGCTCTGCTCTCTACCATGGGCAACAGTTGGGTGCCATCCAACATCGTTAATTACTCCCTCTTGAAGCCACTATATGACTCCAGGTTGCAACACAGAACAGTGGTTTCAAAGCTTGGAGTAAAGAGAGGAAGGACAACATCTCAGTTCCTTGAGTCACTACATCTCTGCATTTAAAGATTTCTAAATCCTCCATTGCTCTTATCACCCTTCTTCCATCTGACCTTCATTTTTCCCTTCCCATGTCCAGTCATCTCTCCTCTTCAGACCCCACCACATGGTATATATAAAGGTAGGGGTGTTGTCTACACTGTGGAGGGTGGTGGAAGGAGAGAAAGACAACCAGTCTGCTTCTTCATTATCTTCTGATCTGCTCACAATTCCTGTTTCTGTCCCTTTAACCAGGCTTCCCAGCAACCATGACCTGCAGCCAATGGTTTCTTCAACAACAGCTCCAATGGCAACCCCCAGAGTATGAAAACCAAGACTTTCTGTGTCACTTTGCCTTTTGGCCCATATCAAATTATTTTTTAGGCTGCCTGGAGTCCCTAAAGGTCTAAAGTCCAATATTCTTTTTTCTTTTCTTTCTTTTTTTTTTTTTTTGACAGGTTTTTGTTATAGGGCGCATGTGCTCACCAGAAAGACAGAGACAGAAAGTGAGAAATCATCCCCCAGGGGGGGATGGCCACGCCACAATCCCTTCTCCTCCATTCTCCTCTCAGGATCTTGGGCACGCATGCACATGCGCCTGGCATGAGTTTAAGCCACTGGGTCTGGGACTTGAACTCAGTCGACTACATGGGAGTCCAGCGACATAGCCTTTATGCCAACTGCTGGTCCCAAGGCCAATATTCTTTACCCACCTCTCCATGGTCATTGCTGTCATGGTCCATCCAGTTCACCATACTGAGAATAAAGCTATTTATACTCTCGGTGCTTAATAGTAGCATTGCTCATAGGCCTAGCAGAAGAATGCCTGCAGTGACTGAGATGATGGGTATACTATTGGGCCCTTAGAAAAATCATGATGCATTTTTCATTGTGACTTTTCCAATGGTCCAAGAATTACCCTGATTTAATCCTTCTGCATTGCATTCAGTTACTGAAATACCACATCGTATCCCCACCAATCTATACAATTATATATTAATTTTTAAAATTATAAAAAACATCCTGTATATACTTGATCCCCAGAGACTACCTCTTCTCAGTGTTATTATACAATAAAGCTCTCTTTATAAGATGGTTTCTCAATAAAGCACTTGAAATTGAAAGGGATGAAGAAAGTCGTATTTGCCTTCACAGTTTCACACTATTCCTCTCCAGAAGGAGCGTGTGTCTGTTTTGGACACTGGGCATTGTAGAGTGAGCCAGGAAGAACAAATCCATGTTCTCCTTCTGCCCCTCCATAAACCATGCCCCTGCTGGGAGCCAGCAAGGACTAGAGGGGGCTGCTCCCCACAGCAGTGAAGGCTGTGGTCTTGCCTCCAGGCCTCCCCAGGGAACAGAGCCTAAAGCTGTACCTGAAGCACCTCTAAATATAACTGTGCTACTGTCCTTCTAAGGCCACCCCCCACCATGTCCTTTGGATTTCTTCCCTTTACAGGCCCTACCAAGATGTTGCTCCAGCTCCGTCAACATTGTAGCTGTCTCTGGCTGGGCCCTCCAGGCAGTAAATAGGAATGATTATAATGAAAAGGTTTCAGTTGTCACTCTTGCTTTTTATATACATATATTTCTTTATTTACATGTAATTGTTATAAATCTTTATTGAATACAATATGGCTTTTCTTCTCTTTTTTTAGAGATTTTTGCTATAGGGTGTATGCGCTCACCAGAGAGACAGAGAGAGACAGAGAGAGAAAGTAAGAAATCACCCCCCCGAGAGGATGGCCATGCCACAATCCTTTATTCTCCATTCTTCCCTCAGGATTTTGGGTAGTTATGCACACACACCTGGTGTGAATTTCAAGCCAGCAGGACCAGGACTCAAATCACATTCAACAATGTGAGAGTTCAGCGCCACAACCGTTACACCACCTGAAGGCCCCACAATGTGGCTTTTCAAAGTATGTATGCAGTGCATAATGATCAAATCATGGATATTATTATATACATCGTTTTCAACAAAGAACCTTACATTCTGTGCCTGTTAAATGTTTTGGGGAGTCCCTCCCACCATCGCCACCTGCAGGTGGTGGGCAGGTTCCTGGGTGGGCTTTGCATCAGGTTCTGCACATTATCACAGCCTGTCCTGCCTGCCTGCTGTATTCCTCTTCTTGTCCTTCAGCTTGTGGCCACTTTCTATAAGGTGACGCGTTTGGAGCTGAGATATGAAAGGTGTGAAGAAGCCTGACATATAAAAGTTCAGAGGAAGTGGACTTCGTGCAATTAAAAGAGCATCATTTCTTCCATAAAGGATTTCCTCCACATTCTCACAGGTTTGGTAAGGTTTCACTGCTTTAATATTCTTAATATTTCTTTTCTCCACTTAGGAATTGTTTCCAAAAAGCACTGCAACACTAGTGCAACTGGATGGCATGCAACATCAGGCTTTTTTCTCTTTTCTTTTTTTTTTTTTTCATTCTGAGTTCGAGTGCTTGCCAAACTTCAAGTCCACGAGTCCCATGCCTCGCCTATGCTCGTAAGCTTTCACAAGGCTATGGCTCCCGTTAAGCAGAGATTGCACAGCTAAGTCCTTTCATTATCAACTCTTTCATGAAGAAAAGAATGGACAATGAGTCTGAATAATAGCATTGAATGTAGGGGACCAGACACTGTCATAGTAGTAAAATGCTACCCTCTGTGCAAAGCTGACCTGCATAGGAAGATTCTGGGTTCACGTCTGGAGACCTCCCTGAGTACTCTGAGCACACACTTGGCTATGACCTGGCTGGCAGAAATATTTCTTTTCTCCACTTAGGAATTGTTTCCAAAAAGCACTGCAACACTAGAGCAACTGGATGGCATGCAACATCAGGCTTTTTTCTCTTTTCTTTTTTTTTTTTTCATTCTGAGTTCGAGTGCTTGCCAAACTTCAAGTCCACGAGTCCCATGCCTCGCCTATGCTCGTAAGCTTTCACAAGGCTATGGCTCCAGTTAAGCAGAGATTGCACAGCTAAGTCCTTTCATTATCAACTCTTTCATGAAGAAAAGAATGGACAATGAGTCTGAATAATAGCATTGAATGTAGGGGACCAGACACTGTCATAGTAGTAAAATGCTACCCTCTGTGCAAAGCTGACCTGCATAGGAAGATTCTGGGTTCACGTCTGGAGACCTCCCTGAGTACTCTGAGCACACACTTGGCTATGACCTGGCTGGCAGAGGCTAGGTTGGATTTCAGCATCAAGACCCTGTTGAGGATTTTCAATAATTCATTCATTCATTCATTCTATCTCTCTCTTTCTCTCTCTCTCTCTCAATAAATAAATAAATTTGTTTTAAAATAAAAGAGGGCCCCGCAGGTGGTGTGACAGTTAAGGCACTGGAATTCCACATGGATGAATGCAGTTCAAGTCCCAGACCTTGTGGTTTGAAAATCATACTAGGTACATGTGCGTACATACCCAAAATCCCAGGAGGAAAATGAGTAAAAGGGATTGTGGCATGGCTGTCCTCCCTGGGGGTGATTGCTCACTTTTTCTCTCACTGTCTCTGTCTCTGTCTCTCTCTCTCTCTCTCTCT
>NW_006206919.1:638087-638584 GCF_000334495.1 Tupaia belangeri chinensis
AAAAAAAAAAAAAAAAAAAAAAAAACCCTTCTACTGACTGATTTAATTCTCTTTTTGGAGGAAAGGATATTGCAGAAATCAAAAGATCAGTTTTTCAAAATTTTGAACTAACTTACAATACCTGTTTATTGAGTGCATTGAGTGCTTACTTCAAACATAGGGCTATAGGCACACGTACAGTGCCTTATTAATGAATTCAGTCTTGTGTGAAAGTGTAATTACTGTCCTCGTTTTGCGGATTATAAATAAGCTCAGACTAGTAACAGGCCTAAGGACTCAGCCAAAATATGTCCAGGCAGAAATATGTTTCTATACAACTAGCCACCCTGCAAAAGAGCCTCCCACACGTTCTGAGTTGTCCAAGCTTTGATAACAATATTTGAAAGGCACCACCACTGCTATTGGCATTCTTTTTTTTTTTTTCCTAGCTCTTCTATATTTTCTTTTTTTTTTTTTTTTTGAGATTTTTTTGTTTTATGGGTGCGGCACTCCAAGGG
>NW_006206919.1:638865-640863 GCF_000334495.1 Tupaia belangeri chinensis
ACATGCTTCAGATCCTTCGTAACCATGGAAGATGTAAGGCTGAGTTCCCCCGGGCCATATATTGACTCCTGTGGGCTGTCACGTGTCAGTGTCTCAACATCTCCCACTGCATGCTGAGTTACCCCGGGCCATATATTGACTCCTGTGGGCTGTCACGTGTCAGTGTCTCAACATCTCCCACTGCATTATACCAACAGCCTGATACTTGCAAACTCTCTTAAAAACCTCACAAAACTATTTTTAACATGTTATGTGACATGGCAAACATTAACCACTGTATTGCTCTAATGCTTTATCATTTACACAAATTCCTCATCAATTTAATTGCACTTCTCATGACACAATTTTTAAAATACTATACAATTGAGAACAAAAATTATTCCAGGAAGTCCATGTAAACAATTTATACATTTATATACATTTAACCATCCAAATAAATCTGATTCTACTCTTACCTTTAAGACACTTTTAAAGTTTTCCTATTTTAGTCAGTATCAGTTAATAATATTTTTTAAATAATTATTTAACTTTATTTATTTATTTATTTATTTATATATTTATTCATGTATTTATTTTAATTTGACCAGAGAAGGACAGAATGAGAGTGAGAGTGAGAAAGAGAGGGAAAGTGAGAAAGCAAACTACCAGGTCCAGGACTTGAACTGTAGTCAGCTATGTGGAATCCAGCACCCCTAACTACCACACTACCTGCTAGCCCCAGTTAATAATATTAATGGCAGACTTTAGCACAATTCTTTCAATGTGCCTTTTATATGTTTAACATCATTCAATCCTTACACCATCCCTATGCAGCAGATATTATCATTTCATTTTGCAGGTGGGAGAGGTGGGGCTCCAACAGGTTAGGTAACCTTCTAAAAGTTCACAGTCAAGGAATGACAGAGTTGTCAGTCAAGCCTTGGTCTTGGCTTCAAAAGCAGAACAACTACTGTCATACCGCACTGCTAGGACCACATTGGCAGGTCTGTCCTTTATTAATATTCATAGGGACTTCCACCAGATTTTAATATATGTCTTTTTTTTTTTTAATTCCCTAACTAAAGGAAAGGTTCCTAGGGTTAGCAGAGACCAAGAAAAGCTGAAAGCCAATCAAAATGTTTTAGAACACATTACAGAGATGAGCCATTGTTGATTTGTGTGTGTGTTGCAAGGGAGGTTATGTTTGTGGTTGGCTTGTTGGTTTAGGATGTGAGTCATTCTACTGACTCAGTCACTTGTAAAGTTCAATCCCAGGCCTTGCTGGAGCTTATAGTCCATGAAATATGCAACTATTCATGGAAGCTGATATGACAAAGTTGCTAGCAATAATAGAAAATATATATATATATATATATACACATTGGGTGGTTTGCATAGAAAAACACATGACTATGGGATCAGCAGATGGCATAATGGTTACATTACTGGACTCCCACATAGTCGACCACAGTTCAAGTCTCAGACCTGGTGGCTTGGAACTTACGCCGGGTGAGTGTGTACGCATGCCTAAAATCCCAAGAGGAGAAGGGATTGAGACATGGCCTTCCCCTGTGGGGAGTGATTTTATATTATATTACCTAACACTCATTCCCTGAGCATCATCACAACATACTAAATGTAGTTTCCCATCTAGGACAAACTGCATAGTCACTTAATCTAGCATGTTATCATCAATAATATTCCATTTCTACTTTCATACAATGTTTACATATATATATGTTTTTTATCCTATCTTTGACCCTCTGCCCTTTCCCCCTCTCCCATTACCCTATCTCTGCTATATACAGTTGTCTTCCAGGGGAGTTATTGAAAATGTGATACATGCAAGTAAAGGGAGAAGGGCCACAAGTTTAAAGTTTTCAACAATAGGGAACATAGATTCCATTCAAGGTTGGATCAAGGGTGGGTCTCGTGCGGATCCGCCATTGTAGGTGAGTCTCCATGGAATACAGTTCTAGGAAAGCGGTTCTGATAAGCAGAGATGATTATCAGTTGATG
>NW_006206919.1:640974-650219 GCF_000334495.1 Tupaia belangeri chinensis
GCGCCTGACCGCGGGGCAGGGCCCCGGTTGGGGGGCCCTCTGCCCTCCGCCGCCTCGCTCGGCGCGGGTCCTGGGGGTGGCGGGGCCCGCAGCCGGGCCCGGGTGGGCCGGCGCAGGACCCCCCATTTTTTTAAGACAAGGTCTTGCTGCTATGCTCCTCTGCCTCAGCCTATTGAGTCACTGGGATCACTGGAGTATGCCACCATGCCCACCATTCGGGTTGGACCATGAATGGAACTGGGCCTCTCACGTGGACCCGTCTGAGGAGCGCAGTGTCTGAATGCCACAGATACCACAGCTGGTCCCTGCTGCTGGTCACAGCTTAGTAACTGTGGAGATCAAGTTTTTCTAGTCCACTGTTGTACTCTGTTCCCAGTATAGACAAAGGTGTCTGGCACAGAATACTCAAAAAACAGATGTTGAATTAATGAAAATAATTAACAAAATGAAATGAGGTCCAGCCATGATATCATAGCAGTAATAAGGAATACAATGTGTCATGATGTTGAGGCCATGTGGGAAGGTCCTGGGTTCCAGTCCCAAATTCTCCCTCTTCACACCAAGAACAAGCACGTGCCTATAATCCAGGCTGACTGAGGCTGGGCTGAACTGCAGTGTGCAGACCCTGTTGGGATAGCTCTCTTTCTGTCTGGAGAAAAAACTTTTAAAATTATAAATGAGGGGCCAGCAGATGGTGCAGAGTTTAAGGCAGTTCAATCGCACATGGCCAACTGAGAGGTTCCAGTCCAGGAACCAGAGGCTTAAAATCACATTCGGCTCATTGTATGTGTGTGTCCAAAATCCTAGAAGAGAATGGGAGAAAAGGGACTGTGGTGTGGCCATCACCCTGAGGGGTGATTTCTCCCCCTCTCTCTCTCTCCCTCTCCCTCTCCCTCCCTTCCTTCCTCCCTCTCTCTGGTGAACACACACATCCTATAGCAACCCCCCCCAAAAAAAAACTATGTAAATAATTTTTAAGAAGTGTAAGTGGGGGCCAGCAAGTGGTGTGGTAATTTAGGTGCTGGACTCCCACATGGCCGACCACTATTCGAATCCTGGACCTGGTGGCTTGCTTTCTCACTTTCTCTGTCTCTCTGTCTCTGGTGAGTGTGTATGCCCTGTAGCAAATTAAAATAATAATAATAATAAATAAAATTACATAAATAATTCTTTTAAGAAATTATAAATAAGTAGCTAATTATTAAACATTAAGTCAGAGTAGACCCACATATAAGAATACCAAAGTCTCCTTAAAGACCACACAAAAAGCTAGTAAAATTGGTACTTGGCGGTCTCTGACTGCAACGCTTTGCTCGTCCACTGAATTGGGGAGGCAGTAGTTGCTCCCGACGGACCACCAGCAGTGCCTCTCCTCCAGCGGACATTAAGGAAAGAAAGCCCTCACTCTGGGCTCTGTGCCAGTGGGGCAATGAGAAGTGTTTGCCGAAGAGCCAAGCAGCTGTGGAGATGCAGTCATAACTAGCAGCCATGCCCAGCATGAACGCGCCCGCTCCCCAACTCAGGCCCACACCCTGTCGCTCTCCCAGCGCTCTCCCTTGGCCCATCCATTGGGCCAAGGCACTATAAACTGGTCAGCCTGTTCAGGAGTGGGAAGAAACTGCTTTGCTCCTTCAAAGTGCAATTATATATGCCAAACCTTACATCAGAGAAAGTGGACATACGTAAGCCCACCTCCCTCAAGCCACCTGGGAGTGTCCCATAGGTTCCTCCCACACGTTCCCTTTCAAGGTTTCCCTAATACTCTAATTCCTCCAAGTCTCTTCTCAAAACCTGTAGTGGGACAGAGGCATCCCTCAAAATGTCTGAAAGCTAGAAGAGACATTGAGAGTAATTTGAGGCAAATCTCCCTATTTTCAGCCACAGACATATTAAAACAAACCATCAAAGATGAAAAATCTACCACTTAGATCCAGTTTGAACCTTAGAGATAGAAATCTCACCACCTTTCATAATAGCCCAAGTAACTGACAAGGAAGGAAAGAGGTTCACTTTTTATATTGCATGGTCTTTGATTAGACATAATAACAATAAATGTTTAAAAAGTTGTCAGAGGCTTCTATTAAGGAATCAACACTAAATAACAGGCGAAGACAGAACATTCACATAATTTGTGTTCCTGAATGTAAACACCTTCAAATGATCACTGTTTGGAGTCTGAAAACAAAATAACAAAGAAAACATTAAACTTCTTGACCTTTTTTGGTTTCTAAAAGAAAAAAAAAAAAACTTCCGTAGAATTTCTATCCTCCTGTCCTCTATCAGCAAAAGGACAGTCATTCACCTTGATTACTAATGTTGTCACTAGCCCACCTTGAAAGCATCGGTGTTCACTTCTTTCAGTCTGCTCCAGGACGGTCAATGGCATTGCTAATCATTCCATTAAGCAGAGTACCTAGATTTCATTTCTTACACTCTTAACCCCCCAGGGTCTCTTTTATCTGAGAGCCACTGGTTATAGTATATTTGGTTCTTCCCCAAAGAGGTGATTTAAAAAAAAAAAAATATATATATATATAATTATATTCAGACTATAAAGAGCAATATACGAATGCTCAATAAACAACAAAGGACCTGTCGGAATGTGGGTTATTAAACAAGTCACCATGGCAAATGCGACTCACTGGCTACACCATCAGGAGGACACTGAGGGGATTAAAGTACACTTGCAGCCCTCAGTGAATGTTCTTCCTTATTCGGGTTTGGGACTTGAACTGTGTTTGGCCCTCTGTGAGTCCAGCACCCTAACCACCATGCCACATGCTGGCCCCCAAATTTTATATTTAAGGGGACACAGGAATCTAATTCAACCAAAGAATAAGGTATATGTACAGAAAGTACTCAATAAAAAAACAGAAAATAATTCGGTCTGTATTGCAGAAGAATTAATACCAAAGCAAAGAGTCTGGACTTTATTCTGTGAGTCAAAGAAGATATTGAAAATCTTTGAGTGAAAAAAAGTCAAGATTAGAACTGGTTTTTAGAAGGAATATTCTGTCATTAATTTATAGAACAGATTAGGATGGAAAATCAGAGAACTGAATGACCTAAAAGATTATGGCAACTATCTGGCAAATCATAACAAAGACTTAAGTTAATGGCAGAGGCTAGAGAAAATAAAAAATAAATTTTGTAGGAATTTGGCAACTGATTGTAGGATATAAGGGATTAGGGAGAGGGAGGGATGGAAGATGAATCAGAGCTTTGAAGTCCTGGAAGCTGAACAAATGGTGGCATTATGAACATTAGAAGAACACCAAGAAAAGTTGCTAGTTAGCTGTGGAAGCAAGGGCAAGACCTCACCATTAACGTCTTAAAACTGTCCTTGACCAGGCTGGCTTTATGGCCTGGTGGTTAGCGGAGCCAGATCCCATGTGGTCAACCCTGCAGTTCAAGTGCAGGACCTGGCAGTGAGAAACACACCAGGTCTATGTTTGTACATACCCAAAATCCTAAAAGGAGGGCAAGATGGAGAAGGGATTGTGGTAAGATCGTTTCCCATAGAGGGTGCTTTCTCTCTCTGGCAAGCATATGTGCCCTCTAGCAAAACAAAAACAAAACAAAAAATCATCCTTGACAGCATCTTGATATTTAGAACAAGAAGAGAGCAAAACGAGGAAGGTTAGTACTGAAGATTGGAAGAGATGAAACACACTAGTGACGTTTTCCTCCTTTTCCAAATCTGTCTTTGATTTCTTCATTGTTTAGCGATCGGGAAAAAAAATGGAATAAAACTACAGAGAAATATAGTTTAAAGAAGTCCATTTGCTACTTGTCAATAAAATTTTAACTATAGGAGGAGTTTACTGTTAGAAACCTAATTAAAGAAAACTGAGATTTGCAAAAGTAAATTGGCAGAGGTCATGATATATGAAAATAAAAAGTCTCCTTCCTTTCACAACAGCCCAAAAGCCACCCTCCCCTTTTGAGGGGGAAGAAATTAAGCGATGTTTTTAAAATAACCAATGGATCAAAGATGTCCCAGTAGAAAACAGGCAATATTTTAAAATCAATGGCAACAAAAAAATACCATGTATCGGCATTTGCCAGAGGGCTGGCAGGTGGTGGGGTGGTTAAGGATGCTGGACTCCCACAAGGCTGACTACAGTTCGAGTCCTGAAGCTGGAGGCTTGTTTTCTCACTTTCTCTCTATATATATCATTCTTTGGTCAAATTTAAATTAATTAATTAAATAAAGTTCACTAAGAAAAAAAAAAGAAAAACAAGAATTTGCCAGACAGAGCTCTAGCAATGCTTAGAGGAAAACTTCTATCCACAAAGGCCTATGTTTGTGATGAAAATTAATGAACTAAACATTGTTCTCAAGAAGTTAGTAAAAGCAGGACCAACAGTTAGCATAATGGCTATGTTGCTGAACTCCCATGCAGTCCACCATGGTTCAAGTCCCGGACCCTGTGGCTTAAACTCACGCCGGGCGCGTGCACATGCATGACCAAGATGTCGAGAGGAGAATGGAGGAGAAGGGATTGCAGCATGGCTATCCTCCATGGGGGAGGGGGGGGGATTTGTTGCTTTCTGTCTCTCTAGTAAGCGCATGCACCCTGTAACAAAAACCTCTAAAAATAATAATAATAATAATAATAATAATAATAATAATAAAGTTAGTCAAAGCTAGGCCTGCATCAGTGGCTTCTGTAGCTGTCGGTTTCAAACAGGAGCCAAGAGTAATGTCTTCCTTATGGTCTAATGGCTATTCACTATCCCATTGAGAATAGCTAATTTGGTTGGAAGAAACACAGGTTATAATTACATGAAAGAATCTACATTCTGAACATTCTCCTTCTGTCAAAGTCTGGCAATAATTTTGTTAATAGTTAGGTGACTTATTGTCCATTTCCCTTAGTTTTATGATGTAAACTTCTGCCTTATAGGGACTGAGAGAATGACCCTTGTTACAGCCAATGCCAAAACACTGTGGAGGTCCCATGCTCAGCCTGGGCTGTGGAGTCTACGAGGAAGCAAGAAGGAATTATGGTTCCCAGACATCCGATGCTGAGAAAATTCTTGAGTCCCACTTAGCAATGTCCACCTTGCACCCAGCATCCTGTACCCAAGTTCTGTCAGTATCCTTTCCCCAGTAGGACACATCACAGCCTGCCTAGACCCCACAGACATTTTCATTCTGTACGTTCAAAGGTATAACTAGTTCATGCTCCCCCCAAATTTTTCTTAATACTCCCCCACAACATAGGTTAAGTTATAAGCACACACCTGAAATTTTTACCTATACTTCTCTATCGATACTAATATCAAAACTTCACTAAATAGGATTACAGTCGGGTTTTGTCAAGATTTCATTTTCCCTTGTTCTTCTTGACCATCATGATCAGTGTGAGAAAACTCACGATTTTATTATTATGACTTCTAACTCTTGAGACCCAGACGCCAATCAATAAAATAACTTTAGCTGATTAAGCAATGTTATAATATAGTCATTTCTCCTTTATATTACCATGTACTATAGTTAGACTGTGCTCCCCCCCAAATTCATGTGTTGAGCCATTGTAATAAGATTAAAGGAACTAAAAACTTGATCCAATTATAGTGCAGAATATAGACTTTGGGAAAAGATTAGTGATTACATGATTAGAGCTGACCCCCCGTGATTGAGTTCTGGTGAGTTATAAAAAGAGAGAAGGAAACAGACACATGGAATGCAGACCCTGGTCTCTTTGCACATGCCTACCATCCTCTCTGCTTCTGCTGGCCATATTCTGTTTAATATAACCAGCCTCGTGCCTTTGACTTGCCAATCACTGGACTCATGAGTCCAATAAACCTTTATTCTTTTTAAAGTACCCAGTCTCAGATATTTCTGCAAGCAACATAACAAGGTAAGACAATATACATGTTGCATTGGTTTCCCATTGCTGAATAACAAACTACCACAAGTTTAACAGCTTAATACAGCACCTATTTATTGGCTCACAGTTCTGTACATTGATCCCACGTGGTGACTGGGCTTCCTGCTCAAGATATCATAAGGCTGGAATAAGTTGTCAGCCAGCTGAGTTTAGCAGTTCTGGGGAAAGTCTGCTTCCAAGTCCTCATGTATTGTTGTAAAATTTAGCTTTTTGCACTTGTGAGACTAAATTTCCCTTCCCTTACTAGATCCTGATCAGGACCTAGAGGTCACTTGCAGGATCTTTCCACATGGCTCCCATAGGCAGTTCATAATATGATGTTTGTTTTCTTCTGGGCCAGCCAGAAAGCATCTCTAGGACTTCCTTATTTTTCTATTAGGCAAGAAAACATTCCTTTTAAAGAACTCCTGTGGTTAGGTTAGACCCACGCAGATAATGTCCCTATTTAACATTAACTAATCAATAACCTTGATTCTAATACATCTCCAAAATCTCTTTGTCATGTAAAATACATCATTATGGGAACACTACCAGGAGGCAGAGATCATGGGCAGCTAAGAATTCTGCCTACCACCCATGCTAAGGGTGGTGCTATACCTACAAATAGCTTATTTTAGTTATCGTTTGTATTATTGTTTGTAATAGCTTTTTAAATTTGCTACTGTATTGCTAAGCAGGAATACCTAAGGCTGGGTGATTTATAAAGAACTGAGGTTTGTTTGGCTCATAATTCTGGTGGCTACAAAGTCCAAGAGCATAGTGCCAGCACCTGACGGCCCCTGGTACGGTCACACGATCGACAACAGAAGCAGAGAAGACAGGTAAGTGCAGAGAAAGAGAACAAGACTTGAAAGCAGCCACCTTTTATAACAACCTGCTCTTGGGGAAAGATTCACCTCCAGAACAAGAACTCACTCCCTCCAACAAGACAGCATTAATCTATTTCTGAGTGCACAGTCATGATCCAATGCCATTCATGAGGCCCCACCTCTTAAAGGTCCCACCACCTCTTACCACAATTACATTGGAGACCTAGCTTCCAGAATATGAACTTGTTGGGGATAAACCAACACTATTCAACCCATAACATCAGCTATTATAGTTATTATATGTTGCTAATACATTCTGAATAATTTATCCCTTAGTTATTCTTCAATACGCCTCTTTTTTCTTTTCTTCTACTTTACTTATTTAAATTTGTTTTTCTATGGCCTAACACCATTCTGTTATATTTCCTTTTTCTTTTCTTCTTTATTTCTTCTTCCATATTCATTCTTTCTCTACCTCTACACTCTTCTCTCTCTGTCTTTAGGTAAAGATAATGTCATTTGAGTGTATTTTACACACAGAACTTCTGTAATTGCAGTGTGTTATACTTGTACAGTTTCTCCCATCAAACCTCAAAGATTACAAGCATTAATTGTACCTCACAAATAATGCATTTGTGAGGATGAATAGGGTGATTATTCCATTTTACAGATTACAAAGTTAATACTCAGAGGTTGACTATGTTACCTAAATTACCCAGTTAGCAGTGAAGATAGGCAGGTTAAAGCCTGACAATGTGTCTTTTACTGCCTCTGAAATTCTTAAGAAAAATTTTAAAATCCCTCCTATGATTCTCACTTCAGATCATATCTTCCTTTGCTAATGGACTCTCCACTGCCAACTAGACTTGTGCAGAAATGACCTGCCAAGGAAGGAACCTATGCCAATTTCTAGGCTCACAGAGTGTGGAGAGGCGTTTGATAACAGAACCAGAGCTGAATCCTAACAGTGGTCAGACTTAACTAGGGAATGAGAAATCAGATACAGAATTGCCATGTCCCTGGACTAAAAGAGACCAGGGATACTACCTTGTTGTCACTTGACAAAAAAAGAATGGTCATTGGTAATAAGATATGTTTTCTAAATCTGAAATTGTTTTTCTTAAATAAGAAAGCATTTCTTGAGACACTTTTTGAAGTAATTTGTTACAGAAAACACAAACTCTTTTCCTGTGAAGTGGCAGTTAAGGAAATACTTCATATGAGCAGGTGGAGAGAAAAAGGTTATTCTCCTATACATGGCTTGCAGGCACCCCATACACAAACTAGAAAATTATGAAGTAGCATGAAAATGGCAGATTTGGCTGTTTTAATGAGCTTGAAAATCAATCAGTCAATCTCTCTCTTACCCCCAGAATGTATGTGAACTCCGCAGCAGAGAAACAGAAAGAGAGAGAGAACGAATGTGAAAGCACTCTCTGTGGAGCATGGTCACACTGAAGTCACTTCTCTGTTCACCTGCCTTTCAGGATATTAAGCAAGCACACATATGTGTCTAGGGTATTTTTCAAGCCACTGGTTCCAAGACACAAATAGCACATTTGACCACGTGGGATCAAGGCGCCTTAGCCACCATGCCACTGTCTGACCCTGTGCCTTAATCTTAAAAGTGAACTTGCCAGTGACCTTTCCTTCTTATGGTCTTCTACCCATAGAACCAAACATGAAGCCTGTGAAAACCCAGAAAATTCTTGGGTCTGCTTTACAATTATTTTGTAAAAGTAGAGTTATTTTTCAGAACAAGTATCATTTGGCCATGAAATATCTTTTCTTAAAAAAAAAAATCTGGCTAGGTGGTGTAGTGGTTAAGGTGCTGGACTCCCACATGGATAGCCATGGTTCAAATCCTAGACCTGGAAAAATCACACTGGGTACATGTGCATGTGTACCCAAAATTCCAGAAGAATAGAGAAGGGGTCACAGAGTACCCATCCCCTCTGCGTGTGGGGGGTGGGGGGATTTCTCAGTTTCTCTCTTTTTCTATTGAGTGCACATACCCTATGGCAAAAACCTAAAAAAAAAAAAAAAGAAAAGAAAAAAGGAAAGAAAGAAAGAAAAATCTGTCTGCCTAGATATAACTTATAACTTGATACTGCTACCAAGGTCTCCTAAAATATTTTTTAATTGAAGTTTAAAATTCCATGAATTTTTTTAAACAAAAGATCTTCGCAGATGAATTTTTTTTTCATTGAATTGAATTGTCAGAATTTAGCAGCTATTAATTTTCAGGTTAAAGCCTTCCAAAGGCCCAGTTTTCACTGTCTATCTAGATAAACCTTAACAATTAAGCATACACTAATCTATTGCTCCTAAAACACATATCCTTCTTATTTTAAAATACTGTTTTTATAATAATATTTATGCCCTATTTTTGTAAGTTTGTTTATTTATTTATTTATTTATTTTAATTTTACCAGAGAGGGACAGAGTGATAGAAAGAGAGGAAGTGAGAAAGCAAGCCACTGAGTCTGAGACTTGAACCACAGTCGGCCATGTGGGAGTCCAGCGCCCTTAA
>NW_006206919.1:651057-653626 GCF_000334495.1 Tupaia belangeri chinensis
AAAAAAAAAAAAAAGAAAAGAAAAAAGGAAAGAAAGAAAGAAAAATCTGTCTGCCTAGATATAACTTATAACTTGATACTGCTACCAAGGTCTCCTAAAATATTTTTTAATTGAAGTTTAAAATTCCATGAATTTTTTTAAACAAAAGATCTTCGCAGATGAATTTTTTTTTCATTGAATTGAATTGTCAGAATTTAGCAGCTATTAATTTTCAGGTTAAAGCCTTCCAAAGGCCCAGTTTTCACTGTCTATCTAGATAAACCTTAACAATTAAGCATACACTAATCTATTGCTCCTAAAACACATATCCTTCTTATTTTAAAATACTGTTTTTATAATAATATTTATGCCCTATTTTTGTAAGTTTGTTTATTTATTTATTTATTTATTTTAATTTTACCAGAGAGGGACAGAGTGATAGAAAGAGAGGAAGTGAGAAAGCAAGCCACTGAGTCTGAGACTTGAACCACAGTCGGCCATGTGGGAGTCCAGCGCCCTTAACCACCACGCCACTTGCCAGCCCCAATATGCCCTATTTTTTGAACATTTTACAATATGATGAAGGCAAGATTTTGAGATACATTTACTAAAATGCCCTAGATAATCCTATAAACTCAGTGATATTCTTTTTTATACAGAAAATATGTTTCGAATTATAAAATAGATGAGATGGGCACATAGTCTAACTTTCATTTGATATTTTGCACAATTAGGTGCTAAAAGTACTTTTGCAGACAATTAAAAGATGTGGAGGAAACTAATAATAGACTGCTCCATGCAAAGATCAGACAGCTTTATTGGGCTTCTGATCCTTGATAAGCTTCCTTCTGCTCTCCTCCACTGTCCACCACAATCAAGTAGTAAGTGCTAGGGTGAGGGTGCTTGACAAGCCTTGAGGTTTATCAACACTGCTTATATGTTTTCCTTTCAGGTTACAAAACTGGCACTAAAGGAGAACTTTCTTAACTTGGTAAACATTACATAAACCAAACATGGCAAAAAATGGAGACACTGTAGGTGCTTAAGATTGCAAACACTATACCCATTCTAATTGCTATAAGTGAAAATAAGGAGTTAAGAGCTGTAAGCTTTGGAATGGAAGAGATGTCCCTGTGATTATTTTCAGATGATGTATCTGTGAGAAATTTGAATAACCATTAGGACTAATAAAGAAATTAAGCAATGTTGTTAGAGCTCACATCAAACTGCAATCCCTAATAATCCAAGTGATAGATAATGGGAAGGTAGGTGGGTGGTAGCAATTAGAGGCGGGACTGGATGGTCAGACAGCAGATACCTTTTTAAACTAAAGCTATCAGATGTCCTGACAAATTGAGTGAGGAGTATGAGTGTAAGTTCTAAAGATCGTACCAGCGTCAGTTCTTGGCTTAGTGTACAATGGTTACAGAGTTCTGTGACCATAGCATACCGTGGCACTAGAGGAAGCCAGATAAAGTTTCCTGAAACCTCCATGTACATTTGTTTCAACTTACTGTAAGTCTATAATTTCTCTGGAATAAAAGTCAAATGCATATACACAAAAAAATAAACATAAAAAAAACACACACAAAGAAAATAATATGTCAAATATACAAGAGGCCTTCAAAAGTTTACAGAAATGGGATTAAAGAATGAGTCTATTATTTTGGTGCAAAAATATTTTGAAACTCAGGCACAATTTTCTTATAATACACATGTTCCATGAATTCCTTGAAGATGCCTTATATTAGGATGATTATCTCTGCTAAGGGAGTAAGAGGGAATAAGAAAGGCAATAGATGGAGGATTGACTAGATAGGTAGACAAATAGATATATAAAAATTAAAGGGGAGTCTTACACAGGTCAATCTTCATAGTAGGCCATATACCCAGACACAAAATAACTCAACTCTGTACAAATGTTCAAAACAAAAATCAGGTAACCAGTAGATGGCATAGTGGTTATGTCACTGGACTCCCACATAGTTGATCATGAGTCAAGTCCTGAACCAGGCAGCTTAAAACTCACACCAGGCATGTGTGCATGTATGCCCAAGATGCTGAGAGGAGAATGAAGGAGAAGGATTTTTGCATGGCCATCCACCCTGTTTTTTGAGGGCCCTTCCCCCCGGGGGGGGGGGGTGATTTCGTCCTTTCTGTCTCTCTCTTTTTCTCTGTCTCTCTAGCCAGCACATGTGCCCTATAGCAAAGATCTCTCAAAAAAAAAAAAAAAATCAGTATATAGAACTTGGATCACAATAATCTTAACTTTGTAACAAAAATCTATTTGCTTAATAAAGGGACTGGAAAGAAATATGTTAAGAACAGCTATGGGACCAGCAGATGGCATTAATGGCTATGTCACTGGATTCCTATGTAGTCAACTGCAGTTCAAGTCCCAGATCCAGTGACTTAAATTCATGCTGGGTGCATGAGCATGCATGTGTGCCCAAGATCCCAAGAGGAGAATGGAGGAGAAGGGATTGTGGCGTGGCCATCCACCCTAAGGGGTGATTTCTCCCTTTCTGTCTCTCTTTCTGGCAAGCACATGCACCCTATAGCAAAAACCTCTACAAAAAAAAAAAAAAAA
>NW_006206919.1:653716-677078 GCF_000334495.1 Tupaia belangeri chinensis
GTGTGTGTGTGTGTGTGTGTGTGTGTGTGTGTGTGCCCAACATCCTGAGAGGAGAATGGAGAGGAAGGGTTGGCCATCTCTCCTTGGGGATGATTTCTCACTTTCTGTTTCTTTCTCTCTGGCAAGTGCACATGCCCTATAGCAAAAAATAAAATAAAAATTTTAAAAAGAATAACTATTTAAAGATGGTTGCATGTTAGAATATGTAAACAAATTCTGTTCAAAATAACAAGTAAATGCATGTCTTTCAATATCCTATATTTTATATTTTTCCTCCAATATGCTCATAACATTCCTATAGTTTTAAATGCCACTGTCCATTATTGCATTGCTAATAGAAATACCTAAGATCGAGTGATTTATTTAAAAATTGAAGTTTATTTGAATCATGATTCTGGTGGCTGAGAAGTCCAAACATGTGGGACTGGAGTCAGGCCAGTCTATATCATAACATGACTGACAGGAGTAGAAAGGATGTTAGGCATGTGCAGAGAGAGAGACCTGAGGGGTAACCACCTTCCTTTTATAACAACCTTCCTTACAAGAGCCAGAAATCACTGAATCTCATGACATGTCATTCCATTCATGAGACGAGTACTTCCATGATATAATTACTACCCAACAAAGCCTCACCTCTTAAATTTCATGATCAAATCATCATCCACTAGGTTCTACCTCCCATTATAAAAAAAATAAACTTTCAGGGGTGGGGGGAGGCAACCATTATCCAAATCATAGCAGTAACCAAATGCAAAAATATAATAATCAAACTCAGCACCTAACCTATACCCTATTTCCAATTGCCTGCCAAACATCTAAGACTAGATATCCTCCCAGGATCTCAAATTCAATGCAATTAATTCAAAGCAGATCTTCCTGACTTCTGTGCTTTTGTGAAAAGCACAACCCACCTGCCATGTAACATGACAACAAGGAATAAGATAACCACTTTCATTGTCTAATGTAGAAAATAAACAAAGAAACAATGACATTTTCAGTATGTCTGGGAATGCATCAAAGATTTGAACTAAGAATTTAAGGTCAACAGGTATTGATTAGGTATAGGCAAGTGGAGGTACATGATGTATTTGGGGAACTTCAAATCCTTGGCTTAACTAGATAATCAAATGCATGTAGGGATGGACAACGTGTTTCAATTACAGCCTGGAACAGACCTAAAGGGTCTTATAAATCATACAAGAAGTACAAATTTCATTTTTCAATGATAAAGAACTACTAAATAAATTCGAGCAGACAAATTTCATTTATATTATAATTTCATTTATATTTCAAAAAGACAAGCCCAGTTGTTAGTTTTAAGGATGCTGAATTGAGAAGAGGTAGAAGACCAGTGAGGATACTATTGCAACAGTCTCGGCCAAAGACAATGAGAACCTAGACTAAAGTGGAGGTAGGGGGATTGAATTCAAGAGCTACCTAGCACATGATGACTCTGACGACTAACTTGACATAACAGGTGAGAGACATGGAAGCTTCAAGGATGACTGACTACGAGTTCTGGCTTGTGCAACTGGCATCATTAATCAAGTAGTTTCCATCCCTCACACTTATTCCTATCTCTTTTGAAGTGGAGGAGGTAGGGGGATTGAATTCAAGAGCTAGCACATGATGACTCTGACGACTAACTTGACATAACAGGTGAGAGACATGGAAGCTTCAAGGATGACTACGAGTTCTGGCTTGTGCAACTGGCATCATTAATCAAGTAGTTTCCATCCCTCACACTTATTCCTATCTCTTTTGCAATCAATGCCGTTTAGAATCTTGTTGCTCTCCTCTTAAGACCTCCCAGTTGGAATCCAAGGCTACAGTTTCCTCTTTGGTCTTTGACTTCATCATACATACAAATACTTAAAATCTTTAAAATATTACTCATCAAATCACTCAGTGGGACAAAAATCTCCAAAAGTTTGCTATTGCTTACAGCAACACCATGACAACTCCTTAGCTTGGTGTTCCAAAGCCTTATCAATTTGATCACAAACCAGCCCTTCTGTAACATTTTTCATGTACCTTAATCATAAAGAAAAATATTGATACATTGAATTACATTAAAATTTAAAAACTTCCATCATAAAAAATATCAAGATAATGCCCTCAAGCTATATCAATATTGCAGAATTTCCCTCTTATTTTTACAGCTGAATAATGTTACATTGCATGTATACCTCACATTTTCTTTATCCAAATGTCCATAAACATTTAGGCTATTTCTACAGCTTGGCTATTGCAAATAGTGCTACAGTGAACATAGGAGTGCTGGTATCTCTTCAAGATCCTAATCTTAATTTTTTTGGATACATACTCAAAAGTGAGACTGCCATATCATAGAATTGATATAATTTTTCATGTTCGGGGGAACTTCCACACTGTTTTCCAAAGTGACTGTGTAATTTTTTATTCTAATCAACAGAGTACAAGGGTGCCAATTTCCTATACTTGTATAGACTCCTTCTCTCTTATTGTTTTGATAGTAGCCATCCTAATGGCTGTGACATAATATCTCACTGGGTTTTATCTTCATTTCTCTGATGAATAGTAGCATTTATTTTATGTTTTATCATTTACTCATTTATTTGTTATGATTTTCAAGTCACTGGGTCTGGGACTCAGTCTGTGATTGGCCAATCCAGCACCTTAACTACCACATTATATACTGGACCTGGCATTTATTTTTAAAAAGATAACAAAGAAATCACTTAGAAAATAAATTGACCCATGGATGGGAGATATTTACATCATTGGCTCATATCTTGACTACACAAAGAACTCCAAATCAATTTGAAAGAGATAAATAATTTGGCTTAGACACTGTGAATGCAGTGGTATCACAAGTGCCCTGCAAACTGGAAGCCTTACGGTTGACCATGGTTTGGATCTCCAGGTTGGCCTGAAAACATGCTGGGCATGCACAGGCACCCAGGATCCTAAGGAGCTGGAGCACTGGGGAAAGGGGATCTTAGAGTGATGACAGCTTGTTGAGAAGGACTTCCCCTTCCCCCAACCCTCAATGTGCACAGGTAACGCACTATCATTTTAAAAAGAAAGATAAATCAGTACTTCAATAGGAAAGTAGAAAAAAAGTTTGAACAGAAAGTTCACACAAAAATATCCAATGGTCAATAACCATGAAAAGGTGCTCGACCTCTTTAGTTGTCAGTAGCAAATTAATGCCTCCGAACAAACCAAAAGTGTTTATAAAGTACATAAATTCCCATATACTGAGCATATAAACTGATACAATCACTTCAGAAATCTACTTAGCAATACTTATGAAAGTGGAACACACTATACCCTATAACCCAGGAATTCAGTTTTAAATACATGCCCAACAGAAGTGCATCTATGAATACAAAATGACACGTGTGAAAATATTTACAGAAGCATGATTTAAAATAGCTAAAGCTGGGACCAACAGGTAGCAGGATGGATTAGGCACTGGACTGCTACATGACCGACCACCTTTCGAGTCCTAGACCTGGCAGCTGTAAAACTGCACTGGGCATGTGTACATGCATACCCCAAATCCCAGGAAAATGGAGGAGAGGTGATTGAGGCATGGTCATCCACTGGGGGATAATTTCTCACTTTCCCTTTCTCTGTCTCTCTGGAAAGCGGAAACATCCTGTGGCAAAAACATTAAAAGAATGAAAGGAAGGGGGGGGGAGAAGGGAGGGAAGGAGGGAAGGAGGGAAGGAGGGAAGGAGGGAAGGAAGGAAGGAAGGAAGGAAGGAAGGAAGGAAGGAAGGAAGAAATAGCTAGCTAGCTAAAGCTAGAAAGAACATAAAGTGACGGAATCATGGTAAGTTCATATACCAAGATGCCATGTAATAATGGAAATGAATAAGCCATAAACCATTACTATAAATAGCAAGAGAGAATCTGGAAAACATAATGCTTAGCAAAATAGCCTAAGACTAAACAACAAACAGCAGAAAAATACATAGAGAAGAAGCTTTAACAACTGTGAACTTTTGATACAGAAATTAAGACTAAAAGACAGACATGATTAGCATTTAGAAAACTATATTCATGGGCTTTTGCTTTCATCAAATTCAAAAGATTTTAGTAAATCTTAAAAACAAAAAAAAGCCAGGATTATAGTAAACAAAAAAGTCCTACCGTTGTCATCATCAACGTACCACCATTATCTTTGTCCTTATCAATAGCATCACTAATGGTCTGTTCCATTGAGAGCTTAATATTTCTACATGTCATATTATTCATCATTTTGTTTATATCTATAATTGTTTTGATTATTGTCAAATCAGTTGATTTACATTCACTTACTGGAAAAAAGCTTCCAGGTCATATAAAGTAATTTCATGTGTTTTTTTTAAAAAGTAAAAAAAATAATAATAATTACTGTGAGAATTCTTATATATAAAGTTCAAAAACAAGTAAAACTAACTTACAATATTAAAAAATCAGGATGGTGGTAGATTCCAACCACTGAAAAGTCTCTACCCAGACTTCACCCTCCTGCTTCCCAGTCTAGCCAGGAGCCAGGATAAGCCAATCAGCAGCAATCTATATTTGAGTTCCAAGCAGCACCATTCATGGATTCTGACCACCAAAGACCCTCTGCCCAGACTTCACCCTTCTGCTCTCCAAGTCTATCCAGCAGCCAGGTTAGAGCACCCTACTTATTCTGTCTCTTTCCATCCCTCTTTCTCTATTTAATTTTTTTTTGTTTAATATTTGAAGTTAACTCTCTGCTGTCCTTTTGTCTTTCTAATTCTTGCCTTTCTTCCTGGTGTTCAGTAGCCAAATATCTGGATACTTTTAGGGTCGGATTAATCCTCAATTTTCATTGAATCTGTTGTGCAAACAGAGAAAAGTGGTACTGTTTACAGACTTCAGATCTTCTCCTTCTGCATTCCTCTGATTGCTCAGCTTTAACTCAAAAAAATAGGAAAAGCATATACTCCATCAGATGACCAGGAACCACTGCAGAGGCACAAGAAATATGAAAATATCTCTCCTCTAAGGGAAAAGAATAACTTCTCTTCATCCACAGGCAGTTCAATGGAAATCATGGATATGTCTGATAAAGAATTTAGAACATTCATAATGGCAAAGCTAATGACAAAGCTGGCAGAGATGCAAGAGAAAAGAGACAATGAACTCCAGAAGATGCAAGAGAAAAGAGCCATAGAGTTCCAGGAGGTAAGAAAGTTCTTGTACAATCTTAAAGAGGAGATATATACCATAAAAAAGAATCAAATGGAATTGTTAGAGATGAAGGTTGTAATATAGGAAATCACAACTTCCCTAGAAAATATCAAAAGCAGATTAGAGCATGCAGAAGATCGAATCTCAAATGTAGAAGACAGAACTTCAGACCTAGAAAAATTCACCCCAAAAAATGAGAAAATAGCCCTAAAAAATGAGAATAACATACAAGTAATACTGGATGCCATTAAACTCTCAAATATCCAAATCATCAGTATCCCAGAAGTTGAAGAAACTAAGGGTATTGATAATCTATTCCATGAAATCCTGGAAGAAAACTTTCCAAACCTGGAAGGGCACTCAAATATCCAGACCCAAGAAATACAAAGGACCCCACATAGAATCAACCCATGAAGATCTTCCCCAAAGCATGTCATAGCCAAATTGACCAAAGCCACAGACAGAGGCAAGACACTGAAATTGGCAAGAAAGAACTGTCAAGTTACTTTCAAAGGATATCCCATAAAGCTAACATCAGACCTCTCATTGGAAACAATGCGAGCAAGGAAAGAATAGGAAAATATATTCAAAGTCTTAAGTGAAAACCAATTTCAACCAAGAATACTATACCCAGCAAGATAATCTTTCATATGAGGAAAAAAAAAAGATAAAAATATTTTCAGATAAACAAAACCTGAAAGAACTTACCAATACCAGACCGCTCTCCAAGAAGTGCTGAAGGGAGTGCTATATCAGGAAAACTAAAGTGGGACACACAGAAATAAGAGTATAAAAAAAACCCAAGAGAATGGATAGCCTAATGGTAGGGACAAGTCTGGAGTTGAATGTTAACTTTCAGAGTTTCAATGGAAAGATCAGACCACAGAAACACTGTAAATTCAATAAAAGAGAGATTAATTATGTGAGTCTGAACTAGTGAAACAGATTTTTTTTTTTACTTTAGACTAAAACATTACTGATTTTCTTTGATGCTTTGATTTCCATATTTAAGGATTTTTGTCTTCTCTTGAATTGTTGATAGGTTCATCTACCTACTATTTGAATTGAATCCTACCTTTTTTCCTGGCTTTAAGTTTTAAGCAAATTTCTATTAACATTTTTTTATTTTGATCTATTAAAACTAAAACCTTTTTTGAAATTAAAAAATACATGAAAGAAATACCTAATAATACCTATTTAATGACTGCAGTAAACAAAACTGCCCCAGCGAGGTGCTACTTTATAGCATGTTCACTTTACTCACTGAAGTTTATGCCTAAAGTCACACATGTGTTCATAAATATGTATATATCATCTGTGCTTGCTATTGAAAGTCTTTAATTAAGATCTTTAGTGAATCAATAAAATGTGTGTGGGGGGGGGAAGGTATGGAAAACAACTGTACATACCAGAGACAGTGTGGGAGAAAGGGGAGGAGTTGGCAGAGGATGAGAGGTAGGGAATCAAGGGGGGGAGTAAAACACATAACAAGAAATAGAAAATTATTTGTTGATAACATGTATGATAATATCCTTGATTAAGTCAAATACAGTATATACTGATGGAAAATCTCATTTTGTATACTGTATGGAGGTACAGTGAACAATTGTAAATAAATAAATAGATAAATAAAACTTAAATCAGTACGGTGGTTCCTTTTTAGAAGGATAGAGAATTAATCATTGGGAGATGGCATAAGAAGGGTTTCTGGTATGCTGATATTTTCTTGGTCAGAGTGATAATTATGTGGATGTGTTCAAATCATGAGATTCATTCAGCTGTACCTTGAGATGTCTATGTGCACATTATACTTCAGTAAAAAGTTTCTTTAAGGGGCCTGCAGGTAGCATAATGGTTAAGGTGCTGAACTCCCACTTGGCTGACCATTTTTTGAGTCCCAGATATGTACATGCATGTCCAAAATCCCAGGAAGAAAATGGAGGAAAAGGGACTGCTACATAGTCTTGTCCCCAGGAGGTGATTTCTCACTTTCCCTCTCACTGTCTCTCTCTCCAGGGAGTGCATGTAAACGTTGACCAAAACCTAAAAAAAAAAAAGTTTCTCCAAACATATATGTAGGGACAGTTAATGAAAGAAATTTAAATTATTTTTTGACAGTATGTATATGATATATAAAGGAAATAATAACATGCTTCTAACATGACACAAAATGAGATTTTTTTGGTAAGCTGAGCACTTTATGTTACATCAAAAATAAGTTGTTCATGATGTAATTTTTTTGGAAAGAGAAAGGAGAAAAAAATCCAGATGTCCTCAGCCTAGAGAAATGCAATGATTACAGAAGGTCTAGGAAACTCAAATAACCATTCCAAGACTCACAATGCATAGAAGACAGGCAAAAAAATCATAAATTCTGAAAACTAAGATTAATGAGACAGTGTCTTGAAGTTTAGAATGATGAAACAGAAGCTAAACATTTGTATGTCAGAATAATTCTTGCAAAATACGTAAGCCCAAAGGTAGTAGCTATCTGAGGGTTAATGGTTATCATTCCCCCACTGGACTGATAGGCCTATAACACATAAAAATAAAAATAACATGAATAATAAAATTAAAATTAAATAAACAAATAAAAATAATATGTCAAGTTATTTCTGGGGTTAGCTGCCACATGCTATGCTGTTTCACTAAGTGGTTCTGGCAAATTCATTGTATAACAAGCTGTCCAGCAGAGGTCCCATTGTTGTTGATGATGATGTTGTTATGACAGAACATGTATATGCACGAGAGAGAGAGAGAGAGAAGCCGAACAACATGACCCCATCACACTGCAATCTCCTTCCCCAGCCCTCCAGCTCCTGAGGGTCATGAGCACCCCGCACCCAGCGTGATCAGGCCAATCCAGGATCTATACCTACAGTGAACCATATGGCTTCCAGCCCTACAGGGAATTTGTATTAACACTGTGCCACAGCCACTGGAACTTCAGCATAGAGTTTGGTGACCTTGAAAACATTCAATCCTAAATCTTAAGTTGCTCTTCAAAAATTCAAAAAATATAGACTCTCCTTCACATACATGTATGATGCAGCAGACATGCCCCAGGCAAATACTATTTTATTTCTGGTGTTGTTCGATATTCCACATGAAATATGAAACACACTAGAAGAGAATCTTTGAAATGTTTGCAGTTGACTTGCCTGTGAAGTATGATGGATGTGAAATCAAAATACCCAAGAGGAGATATCTTCATGCAAATTTTATTAAGTGTGCTATTGCCTAAATAAGCAGTTTATTTCATAGTCCATTTCAAGCCCTGCTTAATGATGACTATCCTTATTATAATTTAAAATTTGTAAAAGTTAAGGAACTGTTTCCTAATGTCCTAAGCTTAAACTATTACTTTAAAGATTTAAAAATGCATGCAATGTAGATGACAACATAATTTTATAATATCAAAAAATGCAGACCATAATGATATCTGCTGAGCTAATGAATAAATAAATGTCTTATATTGTACATACATAGAAAAACCAAGGGAAGAAATATCTGAAATAAATTATTTCACTTAGCATACACTTCCTCCAGATATTTGACGAGAAAAACACTTGAAAGTCATTTAACTGGATAATTAAAAGAAACCAGCAGACATAAGTTTAAATAAGCGCCTATTATTTCTTTTCTAGCACTTTCAGTAAGATCACTAAAATGAAAAAGAAGTAACATTATCAAATTGAGTTCAAATATTAAGACTAGAAATAAAGTATTTAAAACACTTATCCTATGCAAAGGATGTTATCCTAATGTCAGAAGAATTTGTTTTTGGAAAATCTTCACCACAGTGTTTTTATATCATTAAATCGTTTACACTGAAAAGAGCTCTTTTTGCTTTGGATTTTATTTGGAGATCATTTGTAATCATATAGAATATTTTATATATACACATGTGTGTATACACAAACACAATGTAACATTGAACATCACAAAAAATTAGAAGGAATTTGTTGAAACATAGAATTAAAAGTAAATTGAGAAGAGGACCAGCAGATAGCATAATAGTTACACGTCACTGGACTTCCACATAGTCAACTGCAGTTCACACCCCAGACCCAGTGGCTTAAAGTCACACCAGGCATGTGTGCGTGCATGCCCAAAATCCTGAAAGGAGAATGGAGAAGTGATTGTAGCATGGCCATCCTCCCCAGAGGGGAAGGTGGGTGGTTTCTTGCTTTCTATCTCTGCCTCTCCAGTGAGCATACCACACTCTCTATAGCAAAAATCTCTCTCAAAGACAAAAACAAAAAATTAATATGTTGGGACCAGCAGTTAGCATAATGGCTATGTCGCTGGACTCCCATGTAGTCAACCACGGTTCGCGTCCTAGACCCGGTGGCTTAAACTCACGCTGGGCGCATGTGCGTGCATGCCCAAGATTCCGAGAGGAGAATGGAGGAGAAGGGATTGCGGTGTGGCCATCCCCCCTGGGGGGGGTGATTTCTCGCTTTCTGTTTCTATGTCTCTCTCTGTCTTTCTGGCGAGCGCACACTCCCTATAGCAAAAACCTCTCCAAAAAAAGAAAAAAAAATTAATATGTTAAAAAGTTGAACTGGGGGACCAAGAGGTAGCATGATGGTTAATGTGTTGGACTCCCACATGACCGACCATGGTTTGAGTCCCAGACCCTGCAGCTTAAAAATCACACCAGGCACACATATGTGTACCCAAAATCCCAGGAGGAGAAGGGATTGAAGCATGGCCATCCTCCCTAGGGGCGGTTTCTCACTTTTCCTTGCTCTGTCTCTGTCTCTCTCCAGTAGGCACATATACTCTATACCCAGTGGCAAAATCCTAAAAAAAAAAAAGGTTGAACTGGAAAAGTAAGCAAATTTATAATGTATCTGATGACAAAAACAGTGAACCAAATTAGTGAAAATCACAAGAACAGAAATAACCTCAAAAAGTTATCTCAACTCCTTTCCCACAAATAAACAGAAATAAAACACCCCAGGAATATATTCATCAATTTGTCTCTTGAAAATTTTCCTGTAAGTTTAACAGCAGCACGGCATGCATTAACATACAAATACATGTCAATAATTCACATTTATTAATATGACATTCCCTAACTTAATCTAATTTTTTCAAACTATAAATAAATTCTATTGTCTATCCTTAGTCAATAAAGAACACCTGGTCACCAACTTCTGTAATAAAAACCCTGGTAGTGTCCTAAATTTTCTTTACAAATGAGATAATTCTCATTTATTTTAATTGTCTCCATGACTAGTTAGTCAAATTACATATATATGTATACATATATATGTATTTATATACATATATATGTACACATATATATATAAAATAGTATTTGCAAATTGTGTATATGAGTGCATAAAATTGACAAATAAGTATACATTTAATAAGAAACAGACAAATGAGCCTTTTTAAAAAGTTCTAAACTTTTTATTCTTATTTTTTGTTTTTTTCCATAGGACATGTGCACTCACTGGAGAGAGACACGTAGAGACAGAGAGTGTGAAAGTGAAAGAAATCATCCTCCTGGGGAGATGGCCATGTTTTAATCCCCTCTCATTCAGTCTCCTCATGGGATTTTGGGCACACATGTACAGACACTGGTACAATTTTCAAGCTGCTGGGTCCAGGACTTGAATTGTGGTCAGCCATTTGGGAGTCCAACACCTTAAATCCCTCACCACCTACTGATCCCAGAGCCTTTATTATCCTCATTTGAAAAATGAGAAAAAGCTCAGATAACCCTAATAACACCTAACACATATAGACACTCATGAGTAAGTTGAACATATATTGACTCCCAACAACAATAGGAAGTAAATATTGTTTTATCCTCATTTTACAGTTGGGAAAATGAGACATAAAAATCCTGTGTAACTCATTCTAACTAGAAGTTAAGTGACTTTCCTAAAGCTAAGTGACAACGAAGGTAACAATCCTAGATCACACTGCCATCACATTGATTCCCCCATTCCTAGACTGTCATGCTGAAGAGAGACGCTCAGTAAATATGAAACATCATTAATTTCCAAGATCTCATTTTATACATTGGCCCTTCCTCCATCCAAGTGAAATGGTTATGAATACATTATTTAAAGAACCTATTCTTATCCCATAAGATACCACAAAGAGAGAATGATATGAATTCTCCTGGTTTCAAACTCTAAGAGAATGGGAAAGGTTCCAGTAGAGTGAGCTGTATTGTACCCCCAGTCTACCCCTTTCCTTATCATGCCATTCTTCCTGAGTTTGGAGTGCCTTCACAGAGACTGTTTATTCCCCAGAGCTTGCCTCTGGGCTCAACATGTCACTTGTTTTGGAGAAGTAGGGCAGAAGAAGTCATAGTAGCATGTTAGTTCCAAGTCTAAGCCTAAGGCTTGTGTGTTTGTGCTTACCCTCTGTTTCTTTAGTTACCATAAGAAGAACACACTTGGCTATTTCACAGGTCTGAGAAGATGACTAGAAATATGTAGAGCCAAAGCACTTTTATCAAGCAATACCAACTGACTCCAGCCTGTCTCAACCAAGCCTAATATGAGAGTGTTAAGGAATGGTTATTGCATGGGACCAGTAGATGGCATAATGGTCACGTTGCTGGGTTCCCACATCGTTGACCACAGTTTGAGTCCCAGACCTGGTGGCTTAAAACTCACACTGGGCATGTGTGTGTGCATACTCAAGATCCCGAGAGAAGAATGAAGGAGAAGGGATTGCAGCGTAGCCATCCCTCCTGGGGGGTGATTTGTCATTTTCTGTCTCTCTCTCTCTCTGGTGAGTGCACACACCCTATAGCAAAAAAATCTGTCTTTGGAAAAAAAAAAGAAAGAAAGAAATGGTTATTGCTTTAAGCTATTGAGCTCTGGAGAGGTATCTAACACAGCGAAAGGTAACTGCTAGTACGTGGAGATATAGCAGAACTTTGATGAGTAGAGCCAACCTGACTCTCCAAATTTAGAAACAGTTTCCAAAAGAGAATTGAAAGAATTTCATTACAGCCCACTATTTCCTATCCTAAAGTACTTACTGGACAAGTGCATATCCACATACTTGTGGATACTTGAGGAGGAGGAAATGTAGAAGCCTGAGTTCATATGGGGGAGTCAATAAAACAGTGAAGGTCTGTGCCTTGCCCTGGAATTGAGGTAGCCGAGTAATGCATCCAGGTCAGAGCAACTCTCAGCATTCCCGTCAATCAATAAAACTCCATAGTGGTGGTCTTGTCCTTTAAACCTGAGACCAGCACAAAAGTGTCCCAGAGAGCCCCCAGAGTTCAGTAACATAAACAAGATAGATAGTGGTGGATCAGAGTGGTCACTTCTGTGAGTGAATCAGCTTGTGTAGACAGACGGATCATCTGCAAACACCACCACAGACTGGATGTACTCACTGCTTTTACACTTTGACAACCCTACGGTGATAGAGAATATGTTCAGTCCTGCAGAACGAGGGCTATAATAAACATTAAGTTATGAAAAATAAAATTACATTTTTTGCATACCGGAGTTTATGGGCTGAGATTTGTATCATACACAAAGTATGTTGACTGTATTATCAGCGATATCATTATAAAGGAGAAGCCTCAAAGATTAATAGACTCTATTTAAGCTTACATTCTTAAGATTTTTCAAAACTACAGCTAATTTCTCAAAATAACTATAAAAATGAACACTGAAAACTAAGATATAGGGAACAAATATACATACACGGAAAAGCAAAGTGTATACAATGCAAGAAACTCATCTTATCTTTTAGACATATGATCTCACCCAATTAATTTTTCACAAGTTTTGTCCATGGAAACGAAAGATGGAAAATTGACACTTATAATGTGTTTTCTTAACATTTCAAACCAAAACATGCTTTCTATAATATTATATCCATAATGTAAAATTTACAATAAAGCTGATATAATTTAAAGCCCTTTCCAAAATCTATCACAGGATATGAATTTCGAATTTTAAATAAAACTCAGAATTTTAAGCACGTGTTCCTGTGATATCTTTCTTTTGAAATATACTTATTTAATTATGGATGCAGATTAGACTGAGTAAAGGACAAACTTTAAAATACATACAACACTTTTATGAATATAAAAATCTGAAGGAAAGTTTCTAATAAAAAATTAATTTATGGATACCTTTCCTGTTTCGATCATAGCCCTAAAAGTAAAAGCTAAAACTATACAATTTTTTAGATGAAAACATAAAAGCTTTTTGTACAGTATATTAAAAAATATTTATCAAAATAAAAATGTCTCTTGAAAAACACAATAAAATAACAGTACTACCCACTGGAATGGCTAAAATGAAAAAGACTGACAGTGAATGTTAGTAGGTATAAAGAGCAATGGAACTATCATATACTATTAATGAGAATATAAAATATAACCACTACTTTGGAAAGGTTGAATAAAAAATTAAATGTGAATTTGTCATATGACCCACAATTCATATTTAGGTATTTACCCAAAGGAAATGAAAATACATACTCATGCACAATCATTACAGCAGGTTTCTTCATATAGTCACAACTTGAATCAACTCATGTCTCCCTACAGGTGATAAATAAACTGTGGTATATCCATACAGTGAAAAACTACTAACAAGAACAAGCTATTGATGTACACTACAACATGAATGAATCTCAGAATCATTATATGAAGTGAAAAAGTCAGACTCAGAAGAGGAGAAGCTATATGATTTCACTTATACAAAAAACTCTGAAAAAGACAAAGTCAGACAGAAAGTAGGAAAGTACTGACTGGGCAAAGAATGATGAGGCAATTGACTAGGAAGGAAGAGAGGGAATTTGGGGGAGTAAAGAAAATAGTCTATTAATATATCTTGATTGGAACAGTAGTCAAATAGATACATAGAGGTGCCAAACTCATTGGATTTAAAATGCTTACAAGAGCATTTTACTGAATGTCAGTTATAATTCCATAAAATCGACTTTTGGGGGGGCCAGCAGGTAGTGTGGTTGTTAAGGCACTGAACTCCCCCATGGTCAATCACAGTTTGATTCTTAGACCTGGTGGCTCAAAAATCACAGTGGGCTTGTGTGTGTGCATGCCCCAAAACCTAGAAGCAGAATAGAGAAGGGATTGCAGTGTGGCCATCCACCTTAAGAGGTGATTTCTTACTTTCCCTCTCACTGTCTTGCTCTCTGTCTCTTTCCAAGTACACAAGCCCTATGGCAGAAACCTTAAAAATAAATAAATAAAACTAAAAATGACTTTTAAAACTTCTTCTTCTAATCCAAAATATTTTAAAATGTTTTCATACACAGCATTTTTAATATTCTTTAGGTAATATTACCCCCATAAAACTCTTTGCAGAATTTCTCATCCAAATAGTTTGATCCCCTTGAAAATATGATAAAAGGCTTACACTCAGACGAAAACCTAATGACTGATTTTAAGCAAGGCTGTGTATGCTTCTAGAATCGGCTTTGTCTTGACAAGTATCTGTTGCATTTCAGGACCATGCGGAGTCACTAATAACAGAGTAAGATAATACTGTGCTGTATGGTATAATACAGAACACCATAACTCCCCACTACTCTCTTTATAGAATCAGTCATGCTTTCCCTAAAGAAAAACAAATGTTGCCGCTAGGAGGGACTTCTGAAAACATCTAGTATGGTGATTTGCAAACTTTCTTTCTTTCCTTCTTTATTCATTTAAGACAATTGAAAATCTCTTTAAATTATATCACACACAGAAGCCAAATACATGAAACCAATAAAAACTGTACTTCTTTGGTTTAAGCAGAGGCGAGGGGGATTTGAGCCCATCTACTACTGGTCCCACGTCATCCACAACAATGACCCTGAGCTCCCTCCAAGGAAGCCCCAGGGTCTCAGAATCCAGTTGGAAACTACTGGTAGAATTCAGAAAGGGGAAATGGCCTCTTTCATTCATTTAATGGGTTAAGAACACTCCCAGCTTAGGGCTTCTGCACTGGGTGGTCCTTCCTCCTGCACCACAGAAATCCATAGGACTGACTCCCTCACCTCCTTAGAGTTGTTGCATAAAATGCTGTCTTCTCCATGAGGTCTATCCAGACACCTTACCCCCTTGTGATATTGCCACCAAACCACTCCCACTACCAGCACAAAGGTGTTCAAGTAAAGATCAAAAACTACGAATTGGAAATACTTTTAAATGAATCTAAAGGTCAAACATCGAACATGAGCAGAACATTTTCTTGAAAAATCTACCCATCAGTCTCACATTATCGTGGCTAGTCTAAGAAAATTTTGTTTCCAGTTATTTATAGACTATTTAAAAGAGAAGGAGCTTAGATCATGTAAGCTGTGCTAATGTAAGTGAAATGTGGGGTTTTAGTTAGTATCCCTTTTCTGACCTATTATTATATCTCCACCTGAAAGATGTCACCCAACCTGAAAGATGTCACCATTACCATTATTAGAAATTAATGAACGATGATTTGTTCAGTAATAAACAATGATTTTACTCCCAAATTACAGGTTACTCTCTTAATGTGATAAAGTTCATTAACTATTTATTCAACCCATTCAACTTCATGAAGGGTGATTATTTCCAGTGGTGTGCTAAAAATGTTGAACAACAAGCTACCTGAAAAAAATAAATCCTGTTTTTCAGCATTTGCCAATCTCAGGGGTGTAAATACTCCCACCATGAGCAGATGCAAGTGCCCATAATCCTATGGGCTAGAAGACTGCAGGAAGGGGATTGCCATGTGACCAGACTCTGGGGAGGGTTTTCTTCTCCCTTCCTCTCTTTCTCTCTCTTACATGCTTACATATGTACTCTATCATGAATTTTTAAAATGAGCACAAACTTAGTCACTTAAAACAACACAAGTTTATCACCTTACCATCTGTGAGTTGGTAAGTCACCAGGTTAAAATAAAGGTGTTAACAGAGCTGCATTCTTTTCTGGAATTCCTAAGAAAGAATCCACTCCCTTTCCCCTTCTATCTTCCAAAGGCTACCCTCATTCTTTGGTTCATGGCCTGCCTCTTTTATCTTCAAAGCCAGCAATGGCAGGTCCACTCTTTGTAATACCTCATCTCTCTGAACTGCCTTCATCACCATGTTCCTGTCTGATACTCCACAGAGAAGATTCACTACTTTTATGGAGTTAGGTGATTATTTTGGACCTCCCAAAATAATTTTGGCTAATCCAGAATAATCTCCCCCTCTCAAGGCCCTTAGCCTTAACTGCATCTCAAAGTCCCTTTTCTTATGTAAGGTACCATACTCACAGGTTCCAGGGACTAAGATGCAGACATCTTTGAGGGTCCATTACTCTGCCCACCACAGGTGATGCTAACAGCTGGTTCTGATGAATCAGTGAGAATTATATTCCCGCACAAAGTCAGATTAGGGGAGAAGAATTTAAGTCAAGTAAATGTACAGCTAAAATTTTAAAACGTACTATGAATAGCCTGAATGGTCTTATAAGTCAATTCTCACATAGACATCGAAAATCACGAGAAGAGTAATTTACAGCACTTTAGCCGCCCTAGCATATATTTATGCAAATATATCACAGAACAATAACAAAAATCATAAGTATAGGGACAAAATTAAATCTCACCTATTGTCACTTTCATACAATCAAATGGCTTTTCTAGTCATCTACCGTTCATAAAAAATGCTTTTTTAGGTATGCAGGACACAAGAATAGGGAAATTATTTGCTGAGAACATATATGGTGGCGTGCTTGATTGAGCCAATGCACAGTGTATTTTGGATGGAAAATTCATTTGTGTGTTGTGATGGGGAAAAAAAATTATAATAAAAAATAAACTATTTAAAAAAAAAGAGAGAGAAGAGGATAGAGAAAGATAGCAAGTGAACAATAGAGAGGCAGGATGTTAGTGAGAAACAGATATGGTTTATTATCTGTTGATGATGACGTGTATAGTATTCTCAACTGGACTGGTCTGGGAAGTATTTCATGATGGGTGAAGTCTTTTAACAAGCAAAATGAGAAAGAGTGATTGACTGTTTTAAAAAATTATAATAATAATAATAATTATTGGGAAATGCATGGAAAAGACATTGAATGATAAAGCGAGGAGATTGATGTCTCTGTATTGACTGACATGCATGGCATTCCCTTTTGAAAAAGCAATGGAAGTCAATGTAAAGTTATATGTAATCCAATGTAATATAAAGAAGATTATGATGATAATAAAAATTTTTAAAAAATGCTTTTTTTATGATATATACATATATATATACATTTTTTTTAAAGAGGTTTTGGCCTAGGACATGTGCACTCAGCTGAGAGAGAGAGAGACAGAGGCAAAAAGAGGGAAAGTGAGAAATCACCTCCCAGCAGGGAAGGCCATGTCACAGTCCCTTCTCCTCCATTCTCCTGAGATCTTGGGCAATGCATGTACACAATCCTGGCATGATTTTCAAGCCACCGGGTCCAAGACTCAAACTGCAATTAGCCATGTGGGAATCCAGCAACGTAACCACTATGCCATCTTCTGGCCCCATGCTCACCATGGGTTACTACTACTACTGATAATAAAACATGACTATCCCAGAAAAAGAGAGATAGTGACACTATTCTTAAGCTTCAGCATTTGAAAGCCAAAGTCATCTGGCCTCACTGCACAAGCCACACAAATTAGAAGTTATGGATGCATATCTCTTGCCTTGTTTTCTGATATATAGTGTGGTCTTTTTTGCAGGTTACTAAATTATTTGTAACTCAGATAATTTATCCATAACTTAAAATAGGCCTAGTGGTATTGATCTTCTACCTTAGGAGTTTGTTAAATAACTAAACACTACACTTTGAAAGAGAAAATATAAAGCCTTTGCATAGTGAATTACTATATGAATACTATGTGCTACAGATCACAGGTAACTTGCAATCGTTAAAATATAAAGCTATTAGGACATTTCCAGGCAAATTTTTGGATAATAATTCTGGATAATATTTTGGATAAGGGATAGTTAACTTGCATATGAATAAATATTTTTTTCTTTTATTACATTCTCTACCAGCAACCAAAAAGTACAATTAATACGCATGGTATGAGGAAGCCTTCAGCCCAGAAAATAAACTGCCCACTCTTGTTGGTAGAAATACTGACTTTTGTAAAAGAATTCAATAAGTGAAGCACATGTGTGATACTTCTGAAATGAAGTTTACATTGTTGTTATTGTTATAGCTGTTTTCATGAAAAATCAATATCAAGAAGTATGAAATGTCAGAGATTTTAACCCTACCTTCAAGCTAATAAGCTGGCCTGATATAGTTGCTAACAAAAACACGACACTTAAACAGCTCAGGAACAAAGGGCAGTTCGTTATATCAACATAGCTGGAATATCAGCTTTTTACATTTTTTATTGGTTCCTCATACCTCAGTTGCGACAGAGACAGCTGACACTCAGACACTGAGTGGGCTACTATAGAAGAGAAGGGAATCCAAGTCTGACCTTTGCCCTAGAAGGAGAAATTATCTTTATTTTACTAGATAGTGAGCAAACCCTCCCTTTACTTCCGAGGGAGACAGTATCTCCCAAGGTTGCTCAGTCTACCAACATCCTTGATAAGATACTCTAAAATAATGGAACCAGGACCTCTTCTTACAATACCTGCAGAGATGCAGAGACCCACAATGAAGAGTAGCCCAATTAATCAACAGAGAAAGAAGTGTTCACATTTGCACATGTAATTCCAATAACTGTTTATTGAGTAACTACCTTTTGTCTAATACAAAAAAATTAAAATCTTATGTTGTCTTTTTTTTTTATAATTTGCCAGAGGGTGTGTATACTCACAAGAGAAAGACAGAGAGAAAGAAAGAAAGCACTCCCAATGGGATGTGGTCATGCCGCACTTCTTCTCTGTTTCTCTACTCTGTCTGGATCTGGGGCACATACACATGCCCAATGTGTTCTTTAAGCCACTGGGGCTGGGATTCTAACAGCAGTCAGCCATGTTAGATACAGCTCTTAGCCACTAGACTGTAGGACAGGCTTGCCTTTTTTGTTATAGACTCAATTCCGGGCACACTGCCGAGCATCTAGTGAAAATACACTAGTACCTACTAACATGAAAACTGTAAGTGAATTTGAACACCAATGTAGAAGTGTGCCAAATTCCATTCAGTACAAAACATTTTGAGATCTTCCTCTTGAGCTGTCACTGAGAGCTCAGAGCCTTAGAATGGAGAAAGGTAATTTTTGACAAATACATTATGCTAAACCATACAGACATGAAATTTATAATGCTCCAACTTGCCACTTCTTGTTGAGAAGAATTTTTGTGATATCTGTGAACTCGGAGATCACATTATTCTCTTTATTTTTCTTCTAGATAATTACAAGATAAAATTTTTAAATGAACCATCCTAATACTCATTCCTAGGATCTGATTATTTGTATCTATCTTTTCTAAAAATATCATTTCCTCATACTTAATGCACAAACAAGATTCCAAGTGTATCTGTCCTTCTCCATTCTCATAAGCCTGATCTTCTCACAGATAACAGGAGCTCTCCAAGAGACAACAGGACCTTGCAGACCCCTGGTGCAGAAAATGAGCTCATAACAAATTCCAAGAACTCAAATTGTATATAAGACATTCAGTGCTTGAGAAACTGTCAAAGCCATAGAACGTGGTTTGAAAAGTTATAAAAAACAATAAATGACAAAAAACAGCATGTTGTGAATTGACTATATAAATGACAAATGAATGCAGACTAAAGGACCACCACTAACAACAAAAAAACTGTCAAGGCCATAGAACATGGTTTGAAAAATTATAAAAAAACAATAAATGACAAAAAATAGCATGTTGTGAATTGACTATATAAATGACAAATGAATGCAGACTAAAGGACCACCACTAACAACAAAAATGAGCTGTAAGAAAGAAGTAGGATTCAAGCCTTTCATCTACAGAGATAGTTACAGGGCTCTTGCTATGGTTTGAATATGTCCCCTCAAAACTCATGCAAAATCTAGTGAGCCATTATGATAGTATTAATAAGAAATTTAATCCAAGTATAGGATGAAATTTCTGGGGGGTGGTTAGGGGACCCCATGACTAATTTCTGGTGGATTTGTAAGGAAATGAAGATGAGCACAGACACACAGGCAAAGACCAGACATGCTCTGCTCTGTGCTGGGTCTGCCCGACCATGTGGTGCCCTCCACCATGTTACCCTCCAGCAAGAAGGTCCTCGCCACATGTGGCCCCTTGACCTTGGGCCTCCAAAACCGTGAGCTACATAAACCTCTACTTTTATATATTACCCACACTCAGGTATTTCTTCTATGAGCAACACAACAGACTAAAACAGCCCCTGAATACTTCCCTCTTTCCTCTAAGCAAAGCACCTATTGTCTCCAGGAGAGAGAATTTAATGAAACGAGATAGACCTATCTTATGGAACCCATGGGTACTGGAGCCTCATTAGAGGGCCGAAACTGGGAATTGGAAAGTTTTCCAAACCCTATAAACCATTTGTTCTCTCAGTCTCTTAGTTCTTTTCTCTCTTCACAAATTCATTGTTTTTCTCTCCATGAAGATATGCTTTCTCAATAGGCACAAAATGGCTGCCCCAGAGAGCCTTAGAGTCCATGACTGCACTTCTGGCCACTGCAGAAACTAACACCACTGCCAGAATTCCAATTCCAAACTCATACTAAAGAATTGGGGGTCTCCGGTGATGTAGTGGTTAAAGTGCTGGTCTCCCACACAGTCGACCATGGTGTAAGTTCCAGACCCGGTAGCTTGAAATGCACACTGGGCACGTGTGCGTATGTGAACCCAAAATGAGGAGAATGGAGGAGAAGGTATTGCAGCATGACCATCCCCATGGGGAGTGATCTCTTGGTTTCTGTTTCTCTGGTGAGCACACATGCCCCATAGCAAAAATCTCTTCTCCCACCCCCCAAAAACATAAAGGAACTAAATTGATTAACTTTGCTTAGATATAATTTCCTCATACTTAATACTTAACCCTTCTTTCTATCCTCCTCACCTGCATCTCTCAGTCAACTGCTGCTTAGGTGGGTATGTGATGGGGTTAAAACACTGAAGGGTCTGGATTAATGTCAGCTGTGCAATTATTCAAGGACTTTCTACTCCCTCATCTTTTCACCAACTTACAGAACTCTGTGGTCCTCTGAATTCTTTTCCTAGGAGCTCTCTGAGTGTCTCATCAAGGGATGGAAAGAAAACATTTTTCAAATCCTAGTTAAGATTTCCATAGCTCCTTCTTTCAAACCCTTAGCTACTGTCTGTCCATATTGTACCAGAGTTCAAATCATACCCTGAACCTCTTGCCTTGACCTAGGCATTGAAGAAGGCTAGCATTACTTTCTCTCCTTCTAGCTTGTAAAGGAAATTTCAGATGAAAAGCGAGTAGCCAGAGTATATGGAAAGAATAAAATATGGTCACTCTCATTCATTAGTAAAAGGGAATACAAAACAAGAACAAAAAAAGAACAAAAAATTGCAAAACAATATGAGAAGCACAATCATGGTGGGAAAAGTGACAGAATAAAAGAAGAAATCACAAACTCATGCAATTACTTAAAAAAAAAAAAACCTTTATCCTTAAAAAGCATCAAAGGGAAAGCAGCAATTGTTGCATTATGTGGATAAAATATTTTAAAGTTTGAGGGAGCAAAATTAAAAGTAATTAAATAAAATGGCTTCTCTAGAATGTGACTTATAATTGCAGGATTGAATTTTCTCTTTGCATATTAAAGAACCCCATGGAAGAGAACGTAATTAAGATTTAGCCTCGGTAAAGTATATGAATGTTAGTATTCTTTCCAAGTTTAAATTGATAGATAATTTTCAGTTCATTTCATAAAGAAATTTAATGATACCTCTTTTGAGTGAGTTAAGTGTAAATTAACCAGAAATACTTGTGCTTGGCAACAATTTCATTCATAAAGTAATTTTGTTTTGTCAGGGTGTTGCTAATTTAAACAAGATGACTTACCCCACACACGACAATCTTGCATTACTAACAGATTTTTAAGCTAGTGGCATCAGAATTTCCAAAGAATATTCCAGAAGACAAACACATAATAGTAACATTATCATAACAGGCTCTACAGCCACAACTCTCCAAGACCATTCTGGCACCTTCACCCTTCAGAAAATAGCTTCTGAAAGGAATTTAAAAAAAAAATTAATGATGAGGCTGAGAGAGTAATTGAAAGAAATTGCAAAAATCTGAATATCCGTGTTTCTCAGGATCACTTTTCCTTTGTAGTTTTAGTAGCAGCCTTGATTTATTATATTATCTTTATTTCTATGTCATCCTAGTTGAGACTCATTTCCATCTTCCTTTGAGTCATGTGGAATGGCCACTAATGGGGATAATGACAACTTGGGATTGAGTCATACAGTGAAAGAAAAGTTTCTGCAGCTGATTATCATTTCTCCCGAGGTCGTGGCTGAGTTAAAGTAGCAGCAGTTATAAATTATAAATGCAGACCCTTTCCTAACAGCAATGGCACAAAGTTGAATGGAAAAAAAGAAATTAATGAGCAACTCTAGAACAAGACTTATTATTATGTGTGATGCCCTGTGGGGGTTCTAGAGAGTTACAAAATACCTTATTTTCAAGAAATTGACAAACCACTTCCAAAGAGATGTGATAAGACATATAAAATGAAAAATTATAAGACCTTGTGTGCAGAAAACGGGGTCAGTCTGGCTCCCTCACTCCTGTCTGAAGTTGTTGAAGGCCACAGGATGAACCACCTCGGGTATCGGTCCTAGGGTACTTCTGCGCCTTGTCATAGGTTAAAGTGCGCCTGCGCGCTGCTTACGTAATGATGACTGCCTTTCACGCCAGTGCACGTAATGCGCATGCGCTTGTGTGATGGTTTTGTTTTAGGCAATGAGCTCCTATTGTCTGCGCACCCTTTAAAAGTAAGGTGCGGGGTACCAGCAGTTAGTGTAATGGCTATGTCGCTGGACTCCTACATAGTCGACCGCGGTTCGCGTCCTGGACCCGGTGGCTTAAAACTCACGCCAGGCGCGTGCTCGTGCATGCCCAAGATCCCGAAAGGAGAATGGAGAAGGGATTGGGCCTGACCATCCCCCCTGGGGGGTGATTTCTTGCTTTCTGTTTCTATGTCTCTGTCTGGCGAGTGCACATGCCCTATAGCGAAAACCTCTA
>NW_006206919.1:677109-680096 GCF_000334495.1 Tupaia belangeri chinensis
GGCACAAGCGCCATAAGGAAAAACTCTAAAAAAAAAAAAAAAAAAAAAAAAAGTAAGGTGAGGGCCCAGCAGATGGCGTAGTCGTTATGTAGTTGGACCCTCATGTAGTTGATGGGGTTTGAGTTCCAGGCCCTACAGCTTAAAACTCACGCTGAGTGCATATGTTTGTGTGTGTGTGTGTGCCCAGATACCCAAGAGGAGTATGGAGGAGAAGGGATTGTGGCATGGCCATTTCCCACCCCTCCAGGGATTGATGTCTTGCTTTCTGTCTCTCTGTCTCTGTCTCCCTGGAGAGCACACACACACCCTATAGCAAAAAATCTCTCTCTTAAGGAAAAAAAATAAAAAGGGTAAGATGCACCTGGTAGGAGGTGCGTTGGAGTTCATCCTGAACTCAGTCAAATAAGCAAGTACCACATTGGTCCTGCCATCAGCCCCAACAGTGTCTCATGTCCTTTTTCACCACCTGGCCTCTCGGTTCAACCTATCTGCCTGGAGGAGATATCTCACAAAACACCTTGATTAGGTTTATCAATGGAAAGTAAAGACTTTGCTATAAGGGCTAAGAAAGACCTGAATCAGTATGCTGTCAGAGTTACAGAATTTCCACTGGCGTAGTCTCCTTTAATCCAGACAATCAATCTGTGAACTGTGTATACTTGATTTATGGGTGTCCAACACCTCAGCCAGGTTCAAGTGTGGCTTCCTCACAGTGACAGAAATGAAGCAGCCTCCTTGGGACTTTAGTTCTTCTAAAGTTCTTATAAAGCTGTTAGTTTGCTGTGCTACATTTAGATAGAGCTATTATGCTAAACATGGATGAGGCCATGGCTTGGAAGGATCTCCTTTAATGGGTACTGGCATTGGCAGAGTCAAACAGTAAAATGGGACAATGTTGTGACCCACACGGGAAGACGGTGGATTTGCATATGCATTTGCATGACTGGCTGAAGCTGGGGATGGATTGCAGCATCAAAACTCTGTCTCTCTCTTTTTCTGCTCCTCTCATGGAAGACATAAGTAAGTAATTTATAAAAAGTACCTAAACATAAAACAATGGAGAAACATTTTTGAGGGTTTTGTTTTGTTCTGTTTTGTTTTTTCATTAGGGTGTTTGTGCTTGCTGGAGAGAGAGACAGAGATAGTGAGAGGGAAAGTGAGAAATCATCCACCAGGAGGATGGCCATGCTGCAGTCCCTTCTCCTCCATTCTCGTCCTGGGATCTTGGGCACGCATGTACACACGCCGCACATGATTTTCAAGTCACCAGGTCTGGGCATTAACCATGGTTGGCCACGTGGGAGTTCAGTGACGTAACTGCTATGCCATCTGCTGGTTCCACAAATTTTTTGAAAAATAAAAGAAATTGAACTATTTTCAAAGAAGCTTTTAAGTTAAAAAATTGCTAAATGATTTTGTCTTCTCACTCCTAAACCAGTTCTGAAGGCATTTCCAAAAAAGGGACTTTAAAATACTGTGGGTGGGCAGGCTCCATGGCCTAGTAATTAAGGGAGCTGAATCCCACATGGCTGACCACTGGACTGGAATCCCAGTCCCAGCAGCTTGAAAACCAGGCTGGGCATGTGTACATCTCTCCCGGGGGGATGGCCACGCCGCAATCCCTCCTCCTCCATTCTCCTCTCAGGATCTTGGGCACGAACGCTCACGCGCCCGGCGTGAGTTTAAGCCACCGGGTCTGGTACTCGAACCGCAATCAACTACATGGGAGTTCAGCGACATAGCCATTACGCTAAATGCTGGTCTCCCCACATGTATAACTTTTAAGAACAAGATCAGTGTTTTAAACAGACACCCCACCACCCCCAATGCCTAAAAAAAAAAAAGTCAGAAGTGTATCCTTGAAAATCTTGGGGTGTGTTGGTTAAGGTGCAGGACTCCCATGTGGCCAATAGTGGTTCGAGTCCTGGACGTGGCAGCTGACTTAATCCTTCTCTCTCTTTCACTGTGTGTGTCTCTCTCTCATCAAATTGAAGAAGAAGAATAAATAAATTAAATTAGTAATTCTTTAAAAAAAATTTTTAAGAGGAATTTTGGAAAACAAGGTCCTTAACTCTACTAGTGCTGCCTTTCCTTATTTTTTTAAATTTTTTTCTTTTTGCCAGAGAGAATGTGGGCTCACCAGAGAGAGAGACAGAGGGGGAGATAGTGAGAAGGCATCCTCCAATGGGACATGGTCACGCTGCAATCCCTTCTCCTCCATTTCTCTATCCTGTCAGAATTTTGGGTATGCATGTACACACGCCCAACATGTTTTTCAAACTGCTGGGACTGGGATTCCAGCCCCGTGGTCAGATAAAATATTCTCAAACGATATGTTCAGCAATAATAGGTACCAACCTTATTGACTTTAAGCAACATCCACTTTTAAAAATGTGACAAAATGTTACCAGCTTTTATCACAGGGTGGAGAGTGGAGTGGAATTTTGTGATCTTTATTCCCTTTGAGGTTTTCTGTGTTTTTCACATTCAGAATGTATTTGGTTCATAATCAGAATATAATTAGGGATTATTTATAAAGTAAGCTTTCTTACATTGTGCTCTGGGGGTTTTTAGGAAGCATCATTATTCTTTATGAGAAAAAAAATTTCCTCTTAGAAGGAAAAATTAAGGTTATATAAGAATTATATGACTAGGGAACCAGCAGTTAGCGTAATGGCTATGTCGCTGGACTCCCACGTAGTCGACCGCAGTTCGCGTCCTGGACCCGGTGGCTTAAAACTCACACCGGGCACGTGTGCGTGTGTGCCCAAGATCCTGAGAGGAGCATAGAGGAGAAGGGATTGCAGCGTGATCATCCCCCCTGGGGGGTGATTTCTCGCTTTCTGTCTCTATGTCTCTCTCTGTCTGTCTGGCGAGCACACGCGCCCTTATAGCAAAAATCTCTCAACAAAAAAAAAAAAAAAGAATTATATGACTAGGAACAGCAGTTGGTGTAATGGCTATTTTGTTGGCCTCCCACGTAGTTG
>NW_006206919.1:680703-691633 GCF_000334495.1 Tupaia belangeri chinensis
ATCATCCCCCCTGGGGGGTGATTTCTCGCTTTCTGTCTCTATGTCTCTCTCTGTCTGTCTGGCGAGCACACGCGCCCTTATAGCAAAAATCTCTCAACAAAAAAAAAAAAAAAAAAGAATTATATGACTAGGAACAGCAGTTGGTGTAATGGCTATGTCGTTGGACTCCCACGTAGTTGACCATGGTTCAATTCCCAGACCTGGAGGCTTAAACTCACAGTGGGAGCGTGTGTGTGCATGCCCAAGATCCCGAGAGGAGAATGGAGGAGAAGGGATTGCGGCATGAACATCCCTAGGGGGTGATTTCTCACTTTCTGTCTCTCTGTCTCTCTCTCTTTCTCTGGTGAGCACACACGCTTATAACAAAAACCTCTCCAAAAAAAAAAAGAATTATATGACCAAACTCTACAGGACACCCTATTATAAGAATTCATTTTCAGTGACTTTTATGATCCAAAACATTAATGGACATATTCAATGTCCTCTATGCTGGGTGGCGTATTAATTTCGACTTTCTGGGTGTTCCATGCGGACAGGCAACCTAGGGACGTCAGCGGAGGCCTGGGTCCCCAGGCAGGCAGCCTCTTCTTTCAGGGGGCTCTTCATTCTCTTTATTCTGTGCTATGGCACAGAATTCTTTTTGACCAGGAAAGTATTTGTTTATTAAATTTTCCTTAAAAGGCCCATAGATTTAAATTAAGGAAGACCGCACTTAGAGAAAAAGATGCGGTGGGGCTTTGTAAGACATTTGAGAAAATAGTCCAAAGGGGTTTTGTTTATTTCTTGCATTGGCTTCTCACATTCATGGTAATGTCACTTGTACCCCTTTGGGATATGGGTAAACCTTTTTAATTTTTTTAAGGTTCTTTTTAAATGGATAACCAATAGAAATTATTTTATGTGCTTGTAGTATAATAAGGAAACAACTTTTTAACTGCCCTGAGGACTTTAGTTTTTATTTTTTATTGACATTGACTTTGCTGTTTCATATAACCTGATTTGAACTGCTGAGTGTTGATGAATGATAATTAAAAGTTAGCTTCCTCTGGTTTTTATACTTTTCCTCCAGCTCCAGTTAAAAAAAAAAAAAAAAAAAAAAAAAAAAACCTCATTGAAACTCATATGAGCACTAATCCTCTGAATATGTGATTTTATATTTTCCCTCTAAAATATGTTATATTATCAGCATGACACTAGACTAGACACAGAAACCTGACTATGCTGGGGGATGTTAATTTAATAATGAAACAAAATAAAACATTTTTTTCATAGATCTTGATTAGACATTGGCTGCTGAGATTCACTTTACTATGTGTTTTAAGAGCAACTTATTTCTGGGACTAGCAGATAGCAGAGCGCTTATGTTGCTGGACTCCACGTGAAAGACGGCAGTTCGAGTCCCGGACCCAGTGACTTGAAACTCATATCAGGCATGTGTGCCCATGATCCCAGCGAAAGAATGGAATAGATGGGATTGTGGTGTGGCCATCACCCCCTCGGGAGTGTTTTCTTGCTGTCTCCCTCTCTGACTCTGTCCCTCTCCCTCTGGTGAGTGGACGTGCCCTTTGGCAAAAACTTAAAAGAAACTGTGAAAACACTGCAGTTTCACAAAGCATATCACAAATAGCATTATAGGGACCAGGAGATGACATCATGGTTACATTGCCAGACTCCCATGTAGTCAACTATGGTTTGAGTCCCAGACCTGGCAGCCGAAATCCTGAGAGGAGAATGGAGAAGCAATTGTGGTGTGACCATGGCCCCTGGGGGTGGGGGGGGGGGGGATTCTCATTTTTTTAAAAAGTAGCATTTTTATATTCCTTTTTTTGGGGTATTTTTGTCAGGAGATCCAAAATATTCCTTTTTTCCAGTTCACATATTTTGAAAGTAGTTTGTCATTATTTTGTTACCACTTTGGGGGTATAACAATAAGAAAAAAGTTACATGGATTCATAAGCCTTTTGATTCTTCCGATTAATAGCACATTAAAAGAACAATAACACAAGCAAAATAATCATAGGGCCTAGCAGTTAAGGGAGCCATGTGGCTGGCTGTGGTTCAAAGCTTGGTCCCAGCGGCTTGAAAGATATTCCAGGCGCATGTACACGTGTGCTCTAATTTCCAACAATCTGGAGAAATGGAGAAGGGATTGTTACATGACCATGCCTCATTGAGTGCTTCCTCCACCCACCTCCCTAACCCATCTCTGTTTCTCTGTCTCTCTCCAGTAAGTACACATGCTCCTTGGCAATTAAAAAAAGAAAAAAGAAAAAAAAAAGAAAGAAAAGAAGAACAAACAAAAAGAACATTTCCAAAAGCATCTAAAAGTAGTGAATAAAAAGTAAGAGGTGGCATAATGGTTAAGGCGTTGGACTCCCAGATGGCTGATGCAGTTCAAGTCCCAGACCTGGTGGCTTGCTTTCTCACTTTCTCTCTCTTTCTGTCTCTCCCTGGTAAGTGCCCATGCCCTAGAGCAAATTAAAAGTAATAATGATAAATAAAATTAAATAAATAATTCCATAAAAAATTTTGAAATAAAAACAATAGTGAATAAATCTACAATTTAATGAGTGGTACAGTAATTGTTTTATTGAGAAGGTCTGCAATATTAAGAACTTCTTTTCAGTTCTCCTGGATAAGAAGTTCCATTATGCTATGAAATTCCTTCCGAAAGATGTGGGAGTTGGATTATATCAATTTACTCTGCAACTTAGAAGTTATCTCTCATATACTTTTAAAGAAAACTGGTAATATCTTTTTATTTGTATGCTAAACATATTGTGAAAAACACCTTACTCAATCACACTGTCACATCTGTAAAAATTGCTTTGGTTACAGTTAATAGAAATGTCATACCCATTATTTGTAATCATGTCTCACTTGCTAGTAACCAAATCTTGATTTTCGGTCCACATCGTAATGTGATTTTCTGTTTAAAATTTCAGAAAACAAATGTGAGCAAATAAATTATAAAAGCAATTAGAGTTTCTTTCTGCTGGACCAATATGTAATCAGTTTGGCCCTGGCCACAGTTATCCTACAACTAATATGTACCACTGTCCATGACACGTCAGGCCCTATGCTAGCTACCAAGGAAATAATGACGTGAATAAGAAGAGTATTCTCTCTGGTCTGCCTACCATCTAACAAGAAAAAAAAAGAACCCATTTCAACCAAGGATAATGGATTCTATGAAGAAATATATAATACTGTGGAACTCCATAAGGGAGAACTAATTTTGACTACTGTTTCAGAAAACGCCCTCTAGGGGCCAGCAGATGGCATAGCAATTATGTCATTGGTCTCCCGGATGGCTGACCATGGTTTGAGTCCAGATCTGTGGCTTGAAACTCATGCCAAGTGCATGTGCGTGTCTGCCCAAGATCCCAGGAGGAGAATGGAGGAGAAGGAATTGGGGGGGAGTGATTTCTTACTTTCTTCTCACTGACTCTCTCTCTCTCTCTCTCTCTGACAAATACACCCTAGCCCACCCCACCGACCCCCAAAAAAAAACGAAGAAAAGAAAACACCCTCTAGAGGAAATTGTACTTAATTTGAGACCTAAAGGCAGTTGTTTTTCCAATAATTGGTTTTCTTCCTATTCCACAGAACCAGAATTTTACCCCCGTACAGAGAGATTCAGAACAAGGACATGTTGCTTTCTTTTCAGCTACGTGAAGTTGCATAATTTTAAAATGCATATATGTATTTATTTCTTCCATGAGAGAGATCAAAAGGAGAGAGAGGCATCCCCAACAGGGTCCCACACCATGATCCACCCCCAGCCTTAGCCCGCTTAGAGCCTAAGCACGTATGCACACACCCAGTGTATTCAAGGCAGTACATGGAAGCAATGCTAGGGCCTCCCCACTGTCTCTCCTCTCAAATAACTAATTTCTGGCAAATGAAATATGAGGAGAAATTTGTGTGGAACTTTTCATTGCATCCTTAAAGAGAACATGGTCCCCCCTTTTCTTTTTTCACTTGCTGTTGACTGGAATACAATCCTGGAGATAAAATATCCTAGACAGTGTAAGGGAAATTCTGTGGGGATAGAACAGTAATTTAAAAACAAGAAAAGAGGGCCAGAAGGTGGCATGGAGGTTAAGGCACTGGATCTCACATGGCCAACTGCAACAGTTTGAATCCTGGACCCAGCAACTTGAAAAACATGCTGGGTACATGTGTGTGAGTGCCCAAAATACCGAGAGAATAGAGGAAAGAACTGTGGTATAGCCATTCCCCCTGGGAGGTAATTTCTCTCTCTCTCTCTCTCTCTCTCTCTCTCTCTTCTTCCCCCCCCCCCCCCACCCCCACCTTTCTCCCCTGTGGGCACATGTGCCCTTAGCAAAAACAAAAACAAAAACAAAACCGAGAGAGAGTATGGGCCCTAGTGATATTCAGAGCCTAGTAGCCATACCAACTTAGAGATCATAGACAACATTTACCACTGTACCCAACATTAAGTGTGGGTTCAAATACAACCCTTTATTCTAACTTCTCATAGGAGAAATTTGTTTCTAAAAAAACAATTGGTCAAATGAGTTACAAGACTAGAAGTAAATATCACATAAGAGATCAAAAAAAAAAACCTCTTAGAATAAACTTTTTTAAACAACAACAACAAAGTCGCCCATCCATGTCCTACTCACATCAGTAGAGTAACACAAAAGAAATGGAGAAATCCATTATGTCCCCGCAGGGCTGAATACAGAGGGGGAAATCCAGTTTTAAAAGACGTGAGGTAAGGCTTAATTATAAATTTAGAGAATGCAACACTGAATTTCAGAAATATGATCTCATCTTTCCCCTGAGGAGATACTAAATCAACATGTATCCTTCATAAGGTCACCACGTTTTAAAGGTTCTTTTGCTAACTGTGAGTGCAGCCTTCATTTCAAGACCACGCTGTACTTCCAGATGTAGTGCTAGCTGGCCTTTTCTGCACAACCTCTCACTTTTTCAGATGAAAATAAAACTATACTTCCGCAAGTACTTCTTTGTCATGTCAAGCTATTGTCTAAAAGCAATAAATACTACACATACAGTGATTAGGAGCGAATTATTTTGCATAGGAAAAATAAGACTGGTTTAGTATGCTTTGGATTCATGCTCATGAGAAAAAAAATATTCGGGGCCAGCAGATGGTGTAGTGGTTATGTCACTGGACTCCCACATGGCCAACTGCAGTTCAAGTCCCGGAACCAATGGCTTAAAGAAATCACACCAGGCATGTGTGTGTGCATGTCTAAGATTCCAGGAAGACAATGGGGGAGAAGAGATTGTGGAGATTTTGTGCTTTCCTTCTCACTGTCTGTCTCTCCCTTCTGGGCAAGCCCCACATGCCCTAAGGAAAAACCTCTTAAAAACAAAAGAAAAAAATACCGTATATCACTGGGCTTGCACATGGTCAACTGCAGTTTGAGTCTCAGACCTAGTGGTTTGAAACTCACACGGAGTGCATGTGCTCATGTACCCAAGATCCCAAGAGGAGAATGGATGAGAAGGGATTGTGGCATGGCCAACCCCTCTGAAGGGTGATTTCTCACTTTCCCTCTCACTGCTTCTGTCTCTATCTCTCCCCCCAACCCAAGCAAGTACACACACTCTAAGGCAAAAAGCCTCTTAAAAAATAAATTAATAAAATAATAAATAAATTTACTTATACAAATCTAAATATATATATATGTATATATATACATATATATATTTAGAGCTTTTTGCTATAGGGTACATGCGCTTGCCAGAAAGACAGAGGGAAACAGAGAGATAGAAAGTGAGAAATCACCTCCCCCCTGGGGGGGTGGCCTTGCTTTGATCCCTTCTCTTCCATTCTCCTCCTGGGATCTTGGCCACACACGTACACGTGTCCAGCCTGAGTTTAATCCACCAGGTCCAGGACTTGAACTACAGTCAACTACATGGGAGTCCAGTGACATAGCCATTACGCCAACTGCTGATCCCATTATCCAAATATATTTCAAGAACTAGTTGGCATTCGAGAATATATTAATATTTTTAGATACGTCAAATAGAAAAATCATACTTCATGGAAGGTAACAACCAAAACACCAAAAGGTTGAATCTTGATGTTTGCTTGTTTTAGGATTTTGCCTAGAGCATGTGTGCTTGCAGGTGACAGAGAGGGAAAGTGTGAAATCACCCTCTGCTCCTGTGGGGATGGCCATGTCACAATCCCTTCTCCTCCATTCTCCTCTTGGGATTTTAGGCACACATGCGCACATGCCCAGTATGATTTTTAAGCCTCTGGGTCTTGAACTTGAAACACGGTCAGCCATGTGGGACTGCAGTGCCCAAACCAGCATACCACCTGCTGGCTCCAAGTTAAATCCTATGGAACCTTTGCTCTTATAAAATAGAAAAACATAAACTTAAAAAGCTTTCTGTTGTAGCCAACATTTATTCTCAACTCATATGTATAAGATATCTTTACTGTCTACAAAATACCCAGGTGTTTACAACCATTAATAAGTGAAAATGTTTAAGAGCTTCATGCCCTTGGGCAGGAAATAAAATTTAGACATATTTCCAATGGCAAAATAAAGAATTTCTTTATAGGTAAGTCATATATTTTGAAAAGAAAAAGATACAGTTCACAAATTCTAGAATAAGGCAGAATTTGTAATCTTCAACCACACACATAATTTTCAACTATATCATATTCTATTAAATCAGGTATATTATTACCTTAAGTTTAACAATGTCTTTGATTCAAAAATTTAAATACTAAATTTTATTTTAGTTTGTCAAAACATTATTTTAACAATGTATCTGTTTCCTTCTAGACTGATTCCAAAAAGATTGCAAATCCACATTTTAAACTACACTATAAAGGTCTTCATAATAGCATTTTCTCTAGGACAATTATTTACAAGTGATGCTTTAAATATTTATTTGACAATGTTTGAATGATCATATATTTACATTTGATCTAACTAGATTTATATTATACTTATCTCTCATATTTCCAAAGAAATGTTTTTGCCAGATTGTCAAGTTGCCAAAATTATGCACAACCTGGTATCTTTGAGGATTTGTTCTGTATCTTGATTAGGTAACCTGCTTTTAATAAATACGTTTTAGTATTTTTGTATTACTCTTAAATTAGACATAAAGCATGTTTCTGTTTAGTCATTAGTAAACAGCTATTTCTATATTTTGTTTTGGTGGCCTAGTTGCCAAACATTTAGCTAAGTGATAAGTAGATACATATTGAAGAATTAAACTTCCCAACGGGGTGGTCTTGATATGAATCAAAGCCAGGAAATTAATGCTTCATTTCCAAAACACCTAATGCTCACAAAAGTCATTAATTCTATAACTGGGTGGGCTTTCAATACTGTGAATTTATCATTTATTTATAATGTCTTCCATATTTTATTAATTGTTTACATGGCTACGGTATTATACTTTCTCACATCATTTATGTAGGGTTGAGATACAAGTGAGTTAATTTAATTGATGTGCTCCTTAATTACTGAATCATCTCAGCTGTGATCATCCTGTTTATGAGGTCATTTCATGATGTAGAGTGTTTTCCATTATTTTATAATTAGGCACCATTTCTGCACACCCTCTGGTCCCATGCGCTCATCCTTCCAATTTCATCGAAGAAAATGTATTACCAATTACACTACAGAGGCTGACTCAGGTAGTATAGAAAATTGACATTTATTAAAGAAAAATTCACCATATACTATACATACAAGTTTAAGTCACTACCATGAAATAAGCCAATTTCTTCTAAGTGAGTTAGGATTGATGAGATACAATCTTAAGAGACACAACTTACAGCCATTGTGAGAAAGGGACATGAGATACTCTTGCTGCACACGCCCTAGAATCTGCATGCCAACTCCGTTCCTCTCACCCTCTCCAGCGTCTGTGCAGAAAGCAAATCAGTGAGTCAGGGATGTTGAATAGGGCAGAAACAAGAGTCCTGGAGACTAAAATGCACAGAATGTGGGGCTGGCTTCACAAACGATGCTATAGTGACAATGGAGTAACCACAGTGGCCAGGTGCAGAAAATACCCCAGATAAAATATTCCGTCATGATTCAAACATGATTAAGAAGTAATTGCAGGGGGAACCAGCAGTTAGCGTAATGGCTATGTCGCTGGACTCCCACGTAGTCAACCGCGGTTTGTGTCCCGGACCCGGTGGCTTGAAACTCACGCCGGGCGCGTGTGCGTGCGTGCCCAGGATCCCGAGAGGAGAATGGAGGAGAAGGGATTGCGGCGTGACCATCCCCCCTGGGGGGTGATTTCTCGCTTTCTGTCTCTATGTCTCTCTCTGTCAGTCTGGCGAGTGCACACGCCCTATAGCGAAAACCTCTAAAAAAAAAAAAAAAAAGAAGTAATTGCAGGGACCAGCAGATGGCAGAATGGTTACACTGCTGGGCTTCCACATGGCCAACCTCGGTTTGAGTTCCAGACCCAGCAGCTTGAAACTCACACCAGGTACGTGTGTGTGCATGCCCAAAATACTGAGAGGAGAATGGAGGAGAAGGTACTGCAGTGTGTTCATCCCCCCTTGGAGGGTGATTTCTTGTTTTCTGTCTCTCTCCATCTCTCCAGAGAGTACGCACATCCTGTAGCAAAAAAAAACTCTCTCTCTCTCTCTCTAAAAAAAAAAAAGAAATAATTGTAGACATTTAGTGAAGCCAACTCTCTGTATAGAAATTCATGTAAGTGTCATGCCAGTTTGTGCTGTTCCTTTTGGGGATATTTTAAATGATCTATTTTACTTTATTTATTTATCCATTTATTTTAACTTGACCAGAGAGAGACAGAGAAACACAGAAGAGAGAGAGAGGGAAAGTGAGAAAGCAAGTCACCAGGTCTGGAACTCAAACCATGGTTGGCCATGTGGGAGTGTCTAGTGCCTTAACCACCACACCACCTGCTGGTCCCCACTTTTGGGGATTTTATATCAAGCAATAAATTTTTTCAGTTGGATTAAATAAGTATAATGTACAAAGAATAAAGCATAATTAATATGTAGTCTTTAAAATTATTTTATAACATATTAAGTAACAATGTAGTTACAATGAATGACTGAAATTATAAATGGAAAAGAAACTAAAGAAATTCATTATAGAATTACATTTTGTAGGAATTCAACCATACTTATCTTTATCTACATGGTAACTTTAAGGGAAAATGTCACAGGAATGAAGTTTGAAAACACAATCTAAGCAAATAATATACATTTTTTGGCAAATTTATATTTGATATGCTTTTTAAGTTTTTTTTTTCCCATCAGAGAGAAGAGAGAGGGTAAAGAGAGGTGGAGAAATAAGCACCTCAAACAGGGTCTTCTCACCACGATCTGCCCCAGTCTCAGCCACTTTGGGTCACAGGCACACAAGCCTGTCATGCTCAGGGAGGCCCCAGGATACAAACTGGGGACTCTCTCCTATTGGGTCCAGTTGCTTTACCACCATGCCTTCCCACCACACTATCACCTGGCCACATATATTAGATTGTCAGTAAAGTCATGATGTATTTTTCTGTTTTTCTATGCAAAACACACCATGACTTTCCTGACAATCTCCCCCCCACCACCCCTTCATTTTGTTTTAGAGGGAAATTTCTGCTATAGGCCACATGCACTCACTAGAGAGACAAAGAGACAAAAAGTGAGAAATCACCCCCCCCCCAGGGGGGATGGCCACACCACAATCCTTTCTCCTCCATTCTCCTTTCAGGATCTTCAGGATCATGCGCATGCACCTGGTTGAGTTTAATGTTGCCAGGTCTGGGACTCAAACCATGGTCAACTACATGGGAGTCCGGTGACATGACCATTAAGCCATCTGCTGGTCCCCAACTCAATATATTTTGAAATACAACTTTTCTTTCTTTTGAAAATCATCGCTCCCTTACTCTATCTACCTCCCTGGAGTTCTGTACCCTGGAGTCAATACTCTTGGGCATGATCTTGAGTATCCCCTGTTACACTTGTAGATGTGATAGAAGACCTCAAGATGTTCCTGTTGTTAAGGGCTTAAATATTTTTTATATTAAAAAATTCTGTTATCTGCCTATATTCAGCAGTATATCAATTTCACGTAATTGTTCAACCTACATTTTGTAACGTTTCTACCTCAAGAAGAAGTCTATCTCAGGGAGCCAGCCCATGACCTGGTGGTTAAGGGAGCTAGATCTTACATGACCAACTACAAAGTTCAAGTTCTGGACCCAGCAACTTGAGAAATACACAGGGTGTATGTTCCTGTGTGCCCCAAATCACAAAAGGAGGGAGAGATGGAAAAGGGATTGTAGCATGACCACACCCCATGGGTCGTATTTTCTCTCCCTCTCTCTCTCTGGCAAACACATACACCTTCTGGATAGTAAAGAAAAAGAAAAAAAAGAAAGAGAAGTCTATTTCGAAACATCCAAGCACTTAAAAATGTCGAGAGAATAACAGGTCAGCAGAAAGCAGATGACAAAGGCTCTTGTATGTCTTTTCTATAGAATTTGTTTTTTTTCCTGGACGAACTAAAAATTTGTTAAAGAATTTCATGCAGGGGAAACATATGAAATAATTTGTGATGCACAAAAATTCATTTATTGAATAAATTTCAATAGTAGAAATTGAAGCTCAATAAAGGAATTTCACAATGAAATTCATGCAAAAAATCATAGGCATGAAGAAACTTTAAAAAGCTGTTGCATAAAGCTGGAAACAGATGGTAAGCTCCTAATGAATAATGAACCTAGACAATGATCATCAATAGTTGTTATAACCATTAAATGAAATGTTATAGCCGTTGTTTAAATGAATAAATTACTATGATAATATAAAAAGACACTGAAAAATCTTATCATTACAAAAAGAGACCAAGCATTATATTATATACGCTCCCTGATATAATGATACAGAAACTACTTATGGAGCATT